>NC_134364.1:26131671-26154171 GCF_048569485.1 Anomaloglossus baeobatrachus | reverse complement strand
TGCTCAAATCATTGCGCCCCTGCACCATAGGTGACTGTGTCGCCCCCGTGTCAGCAGCCGGGCTGCTCGGATCCGGATGCGAGGTGGCTCGAGGGGTGTCCGGACCCTTGGGTCATGCGGCCACTCAAATGAAGGGGTATTTACAGGGAATTGTGTTTTAGAGTTTGTGACGCCACCTGTGGTGTGTGGAGTACCACCGCTGCAGTTAGGAGTACCCAGGGGCGATGGCGCGGGGCAGCCAGATGTTGGAACCCTCCACAGGTAAGGGGGATGCCCCGGGACTCGGTGATGGTGTTCGGGGAGTGCCGTAGGGAGTGAAAGGGGTCACTTGCGTACTCACTCAGTCCATTAAGCTGACAAAGACAACCGGATAAATCAAAGTTCTGGATACCGCTGAGGGGAGCTAGTTCGGGTCCCGTCCCCAATGGTGCTGCCTGGTGATCCGTGACCTGCCTCCTGGCACTTAGTTTATTTCTCTGTTGGTCCTCTTTGGGAGTGATTAGTTTGGATCTGCACTTCATGTGATGACAACATAAGTTTAATCATCCTATGTGACCGCTTCTTAGTAACAGGGGGCAGGTGGTGACTATATTAGTAGAAGGGACGACCATGATGTGAATGTCCTGTACTATTGATCGGTAGATAAATTAATGATCTGGTGAGATCTCTATATATCATGGAACAGACGATCATATCTTATAATGGTGTCTGATGGTCATTAATGATGTATGTAGTTTCTCACTTCAAAAAGATTTTTTTCTTCCTCTGAAAAAATCCCGGTTTTCTGCTGAGGCGGTTCCCCAGAAGACATACTGTGGAGTATATTACAGAGTGCTATAGAAATTACCCATAGTTCAATAGCCTCTGGGAAACTACAATCTGTGCCTCACGTGCTATTGGGCATGCCTGAGTTATGTGACCCAGTCACATGTGATTGTTTTTATGATCACGATTTTATGTGACCAATGGTCTTTTTAGATTTCACTATATCAAGTTATGTTTTAGGAGTACAGTATTTTTCTGGTTTTGCCTTCTCCTATACCCATACTGCTGTGCTGGGTTTTAGTGGTAGGTGTGAATAATAAGAGGCTCAAGTAGTGGCAATTATGTACCTATCCTAATACTGCACCCTCTCCCTGATTTTAGTATTTTGGAGGTATGCCAGTGCCTATAACACCAGATTTATTTAGTTTTTGGGGGCAGGGAGGGGTAACTAAAGGTACCGTCACACATAACGAGATCGTTGCGGAGTCACGGTTTCTGTAGCGATCCCGTTATGTGTGACATCTACCAGCGATCAGGCCCCTGCTGTGAGGTCGCCGGTCGTTGCAGAATGGTCCAGGCCATTTTCTTCAAAGGTGATATCCTGCTGGGCGAGACACATCGCTGTGTTTGACACTGTGTGACAGGGTCACAGTGACTGCTGAGATCGTTATACAGGTCACTACTGCGACCTGTATCGTTCCTGCATCGCTGGTAAGGTCTGACTGTGTGACATCTCACCAGTGACCTCCCAGCGACTTACCAGCGATCCCTATCAGGTCGCATCGTTTTCGGGATCGCTGGTAAGTCGTCGTGTGTGTCTGGGCCTTTAGTGGGAGTGCCTAATTAGGATGTTTGCTATGGAGTCTCACTTCTATGTACACCACTGGCGTAAACAGTAGATAACGATCACAAAATGAGTGGTGGCATACTGAGAAGAAAATGTACAAGTTGTGGGGTCCATTTTTCTTTGTTCTAGTACGAAAAAAAATTATCGGACTACAGTTTAATGGAAAAACACTTTTTTTTTTTAAGCACTTATGGACCTAAAAATTAGTTTCTAAAGCGATAGTTAACAAAATGTGGTTACTTGTAGCGTAGCTGCTCTAAAACTTTAGATATCCCAAAGGCTGTGCAAAACTACGTATTAAATATTTCATTAAAAGTTTCTTAAGCCAGTTATTTGTTGTGTGATGAGGTTACTTTCACACAAGTGTATCTTTGTGTGCACAGCGGACTACAAGGACAGAAAACGTGCCTAAAGCCCGTGTGCAAATATCAGTGCGCTCTTACATTGGTTTTGTGGACGTGACAATATGAGGTTTAATGGCACAGATCTGTTTAATTGGTTTGAGTTTGACTTTTTGAGTCCCTGTCACGCTAGGTATAGGCAAGTACCAAGTGAAAGGAAAGGCGACCCCCTGCATCTAGGGAAGAGGGAGATATGACCCCTAACAAGGCCTGAGGTCCCTCAACCCCCTAGATAGGTGCCGAGCCAGATACCTGACCCCAGGTATCCCTAGTGCATGACCCTAAATAGGGAATGGCTGGGATGAGATTTTCATCAACCCCACTAAACACTAGAGAAGACTACAAAGGGGACACAGAAGGCAGGTGCGTTAACCTACTTGTTGCTGGGCCGTCGGCTGTCGTGGTCACGGGCCCGGCTCCGTTGCCCCGAGGCGTAACGAGGATAGCAGGGGAGATGTTGGGAGGTGGGGGATAGTGGTGAGGTGTTTGTCATGACGCCACCTGTGGTATGCAGCCAGGGAATGGGCCGCTGCTGCCGCTGTCCTCCGGGGCAGATGGTAATTGCAGCCAGGGATGGTATCGCTCTCCACAGGTGGAGTGGGCCCCGGGGAGGATGATAAGGGGAGTAGTAATGGCAGCGGAGAGCGGCAGTATGGGTAATAGTCTGTCTACAGCTGCGGTTCCAGGTTGTTTACTTGTCAAGGTATAAATTTAGTTGAAGATAGCTAATGGTATTTTCGTTTAGGATATTCAGAGGCCGGTGCCGTATTAGCTATATATCAGAGCTGATGTTAATGAATCAGACAATTACACAAAACGTGTTCTCTTTGAGCCAGCGTCACCAACTGAACCCGTGTATTGGATAGATTCAATTATACAGAATGCATCACTGAGCTTGGAACTAAAACAGGAAGTTTAGGAAGTATTCCACTCCCCAATCATTTCCAGTATGCTGTAAAATACATCTCTGTTCGTTATACATTCTTTGTGTGAAAACTACTGATGACTTTTGCTCATCATTATGAAGACTTTCATTGTTTGTACATCTGTTCACTTATTTTTGGTAACCCCTTTACATACATCGATAATCTTGTTAGAACAAACAAGCTATAGCTCAGGCCACCTCCACATACTCACTCACTTTTGTACGATGCCACTTGTGACGCCCTGGACTAGTCAGGTTGTCACAAATAGCGCCCCCGCACAATACCAGTCCCACATTAGGTGACACCAGCCAAACCATAAACCCTAGTCACCTCCCTCAGTGCTTGATGGACACACCAGAGGGGCGTAGCCAGGCGGTTGGCAAGCCCATCGAGGAGTTCAGAGGGCCTGAGGCAGGAAACAGGCAGTTCAGAGGCAGTTGTAGTCTGAGGTGAAGGCAGGCCTGTGTGTCAGGTCTGCAACTAACTGACAGGTGCCAGGGTAAGAGCCCTGCTACCTCTGGCTAGGAGGCATACGGTGGCCTCAGCCTACAGGAGCTGGGAAGACTGCTCGGTACAATCGTAAGGGACCGGGAAAGGGTAGTGGCCTGCCGTTACCGAACTGGGGAACTGACTGGAAATCGGAGCACAAAAGGAGGGTACTCAGACCCTGAAACGAGGTCCAGAATCTACCGGACCAAGTTAATTAACTGATTGCGGTCTGGACTTTAGGTCCTTTCCCAACCAAGTCCCGACTGAAGAAAACAACCCACCGAGGGGGATAGAAAGCCACCGCACAGGCAGAGAGATCCCACGGGCCAGCGTCTGTGGGCAACGGGCACTCCTGACGTCCACAAAGCCGGGGAGCGGGCTTCCGTTGCTGAAGCACGGGCAGCCCATAACCACACAACCAGGTGCAGGAAAGAGGCAGAGACCACCAAACCAGAGACCAGATGCAGCCGGCTGCGGGCACCGACCACCATCGTGAGTACCACTGTGCTCTCGGGCCGCACACACTGCCCTGCACCACACCAGCCCGTCCTACCCAATTGGGTCCCGGGGCCATCACCCCTACCCACGGATGGGTTAACACCTTGCTGCGCAACATCTGCCCCGGGTGCCTAATAAACAGCAGCGGTGGTCTCCACATTCACCACATCCTGTGGGTGGCATCACGAACGTAAACCAAAACCACCGCCGTAAACCTACGTCCCCCTTCAAAGCGCCAACCCCTTTCAGAGCGAAGTGACCCCCGGGTCCGGAGGCGCTCGAGCCACCCACAAACGAGCCCGGATCCGAGCGGGTCTGCTGTAGCCGAGCGCGGGGTGGTACATTACTCACCCAGTAATACCGGTCACTTGCTATGATGGACTCCATCGAACCCAAATCCCTTTAGAGATCAGTCCGGTTTGGTGGGTTTCTCCTTGTAACACCGGTTTGTGGATCCCATGGCTTGAAGCTATGAGGGGACCCTGGGTTTCACGGGATGTACTCTTGTCCCTATCTGCAGGTTACGCGGTTCCAATGCGGGGTCCGGCTTGATGCGAGGCCCCGGATCCTATATGGCACTGTGCTGTCGGACGCGGTGTGGTCAGGGAAGCTTGAAACTTTCCTCGTCCAGGCAGATTCTGGAAAACCAATTTGAAGTATGATCTTCCCTAGGGTCCTGCACCCCTGTGTGGTGTTGGTTCCATGGGGAGTAGAGATTTCTCTTCCTGCGGCAACCGTTGGTTAACTTCTCCTCCTTCCCGCTGAAACACCTGTCAGGCACGTCTGCTCCGCTTTTCTCCTGCTGGAGAACTCTCTAACTGTTGTGGTGGCTCCTGACTCCCCATGCTGGCTGCACCTACCCACTTTCAGATCCTAAGATAGTGGGACTGGGGCCCCTCTTGAGGCATCCTATAAATGCCCCTGTCGGTGACCCCCCCCCCCCCCCACCCCCCCCACCACCCCCTTTACTACCCAACCCTAGCCCAGTCCCCAGTGGGAACAGGGCAACATGGTGTGTATTTGAGGTGTGTAATGTGGTGAAACTGGTACTGACCTACTCAGGAACCAGGTATAGCATTACACCCAATGTTGAGTGCAATACTCTGTGACGACTGAAGCCTCAGGGGCGCCACAAATGCATGAACTACTTATTTACAGCTGACTCGGGTAGAAGGTCAGCAAAGTAACAGCAACGATACTACAGAGGAGTACAAGCCACCTGCTTGCAAGCAGAGATAAATAAACTGAATAATATCACCAGTCCAGGAAAGATGTGAGTATTTTAAGCACATGGAGAATATTGATCATCAGCTGTATGGAAGGAGAGCTCCGCTGGGTCTTAAAGAGGAATAGATAAAAATCCAGCAGGAAAGCCACAAAGTACAAGGAATACTTATAGCAGGAACAGAAAGTCAGCATTTTGCACAGCCAAATCCTGTGACCTTCTCTTGTCAGAAACCATATGACTGTTGGTCAACTGTGACAGTCCCTCTGGTTGATCAAATGAACTTTACTGGTCTTCCTCAGACCACTCGAGTCACTCAATTCTTGATGATTTGGCTACAGACAAGTTGTTGTATTTTGTTAAAGCGCATATGACTTTAATGTAATTCCTGCAGCACATCAGGCTGGGCGCACAGAAAGGGGTCTTTTCATGGACAACACTTCACATTCCAATGTGACTCTCGGTAGACGTCACGTGATGGTTTCTGTGGTCTCGGAGTCTAAATTTAAGTTAGACAAACGCTGATACAAACCTTAGTTAATGACAATTTCATCATTGTTCTTTTACTTCTCCTGATAATCTTGCATGTGTCGTTTTCCGGTCCGCACGGTGCGGCTGAAACACTCATGTAAACCTTGTCTTGTAGTACTTTTAAGTTTTTTGTTTTCTTCATGATGTTTTCTCATTGTTTCTACCTCATTGCCCTCTATTGTCGCTGTGTCTTAACTATTACATAACAGGCGCCAGAGGAGCCTGAGACTTCTTGTGTGCGAAATGATCTGTCAGAAATTATTTGCCTTGGGTCGCCGAACACAGCCTGTGACATTTCTGCCAAGGACCGCTGCATTCTTCAAGAACCCAGAAGGGCCAAAAAATGTGTTGTGTGGCTTCCTTCATCTAGACCCCCCAATTTAACCAGGGGTTATAGGAAGAAATGTAATGGTGTCTTCACTCAAAAAGTTCACAATCAGCTGCTGGACCATCGCCAGTGAACATCTTTGCCCCCACAGATGTTCTAATATTGACAGAAACCAAGTTATTACTCACGACTATCAAGGGTATTCAAGTCAAATGTGATTGAATTGTTTTAGACATTGTTTCTTACTTCAATCACCTTTTTCCTTAAAAAAAAAAAAAAAAAAACCCATGGAATTTAAAAAAATGGTGCATTTTTTTTCTTCACCTTCTTAAAGCCATACCCCCCCACCCCATATAGATGTGAGAGCTTGTTTTTCTGCTGGATGACTTGTGGTGTTGGAAGGTGCCATTAATGTTACCATATAATGTATTGAAAAATGGGAAAAAAATCCCAAGTTGGATGAAAATGGTTGGCTGTGGTTGTGATTGGCTTTTACGGCATTCATTGTGTAGGAAAAAATTGCATGGAAACATAATTGTGATTCCAATTATGGTAATATCACATATGCAACATTAAATGGTGTAAAAAATTAATAAATTCTACCCTTTTTAATTTTTACCTTTTTGTCGATGCGATTTAAGGGGTTTTTTTTGTTTTTGTTTTTTTTTTTTTTTTTTTTTTTTTGGTAAGCAATTAAAACATGATAAACTTTGAAATTGCTATTTTCTTTTCTTAGGGAAGTGAGATGATTAGTGTTGGACAGATCAGGACTGTAAAAGTCCAGATCTGTGAGTTCAAAAGTACCCGTGCGCATGTAATAGGATGACCAGTGTTTTACCCCCCCCACTTCCTTATGTTGACTAATGGAATTGTAGTGATTGTGTGACCTGTATTGTGATTTTATTGTTCGTGTATTCATCCTGTGTAATACAGCCAGCTGCCACCAGGTGTCATGGGTCCTGAGAGTTGGAGAGAAGGGATGGATAGGGAGTTGACAGCACAGCCCCCAACCGAGTGCCTATCTTGGCTATATATCAAGAAAAGGACCATGTGCAGTTTATTTAGAAATAAATAAAGTAAAAAATTTAAATAAAAAAACAAACAATCAACATAGGGCCCCCCCTCAATTGTGATGCTCAGCCATGATTAAGATGACTTCTGGGGGTGGTATTGTCAGGCTGGGGAGACCCATGGTTATTGCCTCCCCAGCCTAAAAATATCAGCCTTTTCAGGTTTGCCTCATTCATTAGATGCGACAATCCCGGAACTTAACCCAACTCATTTTAATTGCCTTGGTGCGGTGACAGTCAGTGTAATAAGGGGTTAATGACATCTCACAGCTGCCACTAAGCCCTAGATTAGTAATGAAAGGTGCCTGAGACCCCCACCCCCATATTAATCTGTAAGTGAAAAGAAATAAAACACAGAAAAATTCCTTTATGTGAAATGTAAAAAAACCACCCTTTTTCTCCCCTTTATGAACCCCCAAAGCACCCAGCTCCATTGTAATCCACACAAGCTCCCAAAATTTTGTGCAAAAGCAGCAAAACATAAACACAATAAAAATGAGGTATCACAGGGCGTGGCCGGAGCTTCATGGAGCAGGACGTGTAGGGACTGAGCTCCTTCACCCGGGAGTGAAATAAGCCCATTTGCATCAGCTTGAAGTGCCCAGGATGGGGAAGAGAAAGCCCCTAAAAGTGGCCAAGGACCAAGGAACCCCAGCGCCGCTCACCCTGGACTCCTATCTACTAAAGGAGCTGCCAGGAACGCAAGACCGGGAGGACGCTAAGATGGCGGAGGCGCCACATCCCCTGCTCCCACAAGCTGCTGCAGCTCCAGGAGACATGGAGGACAGCGGGCGGAGGGAACCGGAGCACTCTGCAGACGGAGGAGGAGGTGAGGGGTCTGGAGAGGTCGGCAGCGCGAGTGAAGAGAGAGGAGAGGAACCAGCGGGTGCCGACAGGAGGGGAACGGACCTCGTGGCAAAGGCGGCGGTGGAGGAGCAGCACAGCGACTCACCTGCTCGCGGTCGGGACCGGGACTGCGGGGAACAAGCGGAGGCCTCACGCCCACAGACTGCAGGACCGGGTAGGGGGCAGACGTTCTCCCTAGAGGCGAGCTCCGGCGGTCGCATAGAGATGGGGGAAATGCCGCTCCTCCCCCCACTAGAGATTCTGGAGACCGGAGGCAGCTGGAGTCCGTCGGCACTACCTGTAGAGCCGCGGGGGGAGACCGGTGGCTCAGCCGGGGGCGGTGAAGCTGCAGACTGGGGGAGCTCTGGAGGTGGGATGGTGGACAGCCTGATGGGGGATGGGGGAGAGGCATATGGGGAGGCCCGGGAGGCCAGGAGAGAGACCTGGCAGTCTGCAACACTTTCCCAGCCTGTCTGGGATGACCCAGACTTTCATAGAGGTGCCCCCCTTTCCTCCCCACTGGGACCACCAATATTACAAAGTGAGGCTTACACCCCAAGGCCTCAAAGGCACCAGAAAGCAACGGGGGAGGCAAGGCCAAAGAGCCCAGTCCCTGTAATACAATATAAGGAGCCCTCTAGGACCCCACTGAGTCCACCTGACGGGGTGACTTCCAGGAGGGGACCACCGGGAAACCTGAGTGCTGAACCCGTGCCCCTGCGGCCTGCTTGCCCTCCAGCAGACTGGTGGGAATTTGTACGTCAGCTCCCTACAAAAACGGACTTCCAAGCACTTATTTCTGAGGTAAAAGATACCTGCAGGTCTGAAATAGCGGTGGTCCGACAGGATGTGATATCTGTCTCTAAAAGAATAAACCAGCTGGAGACTGACCACAATGATGCTAGAACAACCATTCGCCACCTCCAGTCCCATGCCTCCTCCCAAGCCGACGCCATAAGAGAATTACAGCGTCATATTGAAGATCTGGACAACAGAGGTAGACTCCATAATATAAGGGTCAGAGGCGTGCCGGAGGCCCAAGTAAAGGACGACGTTACAAAAATTCTGCAGACCATATTTAATTCACTCCTTCAGCGCCCTCCTGATGGTCCAATTCCTATGGACAGGGCACACAGGGCTCTGCGCCCCAAAAATTTGACAGGGAACCCGAGAGACATTATTTGTCATATTGTGGACTTCCAACTTAAAGAGGAAATAATGTTCAGAGCACGACCTCCAAAACAAGCAATGTACCGAGATGCTAAGATTCAACTGTTTCAGGATCTTTCATGGCTGACGCTACAGCAACGGAGGGCCCTCCGTCCACTACTGTCATCCTTAAAGGCTAACAATATCGTCTATAGATGGGGGTTCCCGTTCAGTCTGTCGGCGCGGCGAGGGGAGTCGTCGGCCAGCCTTAGGACCCCTGCGGATCTGGAGTCTTTTTGCCGGACATTCGACCTTTCTGTCCCGGACCTGCCAGACTGGACTCTGCCCCAACAGATACAGCAGCTTCCTCAGACCTGGCAGCCGGCTGCGGCGGCACGTAAACGGCGATCTAGAGGCCCAAGAGCAGAAGGACCTACCTGATGGCTTTTTTCCGTGACTTTATAGTCATTTTTGGATCCCATATGGGAATTTCTGGAGGTCAACTGATTTGCTTTTACTGCTTCCCATTTCCCGAGGACATCCTCTTGTATACAAAATCCCGGGGGAGGGGGGGTTTGGATCCCTGGTCCGGTTTGTGAAGTTCCGCCACTAACCCTTCTGCAGAGTTGTACCAATTGATTCGCACTTTGGTTTATAGTGCAGGTTATAGTTAGTGAGGTATTTTTAATTTGGTATAAAAGTAAGTCGACTCTGCTGGTGGGGTAGTGGACGGTTGGGGTTGAATCCATACCCTTAGTACATAATTGGAGAGTTTATATTTTTTGGTAGAACATAAGTATGTTTGGGTTTATTCTTTCTTGTTCTGGTTGTACTCACAGATATGCAGTTCACTATAGTAGAGGCGCTCTGTCCCGGAAGAATCCAGGGAGTATGATTACCATACACATCGCGCGACAGTCACAAACGCTAGCCCTGACATTAGCTTACTTGAAGGTACTGGGATGGCTACGTTGATGAGCCTTAATGTGAAGGGGTTGAATTCCGATGTTAAAAGGAGGCTGGTGCTTCAGGAGATGCGAAAATCACAGGCGGATGTGGTGTTCCTGCAAGAGACACACTTCACCGAAAAAAGTTCTTATAACTTTGCCCCCCATTGGTTTCCTCAATCCTTTTCAGCTACAAATACAAAAAAGAAAGCTGAGGTGGCTATACTAATTTCTCGCACTTGCCCACTTCAAGTGAGTAAGTGGGAAGCAGATCCCTCAGGTCGCTACCTGATCATCCAGGGCACGCTGAATGGGATGAAATTAGTCCTAGTAACCTCTATGCTCCAAACTCTAACCAGAATAGATTTGTTTCCTCGGTCCTTTCACGCCTCCCGTCAGATCGGGGGGTCTTTCACATTATAGGAGGGGACTTCAATATGGTGTTTTCACACAGAGCCGATAAAATGCTAGCACCCTCGCAACCCACAAGCTTGAGTAGGTCATCAAATCTGTCTACGGGATTTCGCAAGTTGATCCATAAATACCACCTATTTGATCTGTGGAGAATTGATAACCCGACAGCAAGACAATACACTTTTTTTCTCACACCCTCATAATTCCCACAGCCGAATAGACTATTTCTTTGGTAATGTCCTCACGCTTAGAACACTCAGACAAGCACAAATAGGCAGTATAACGTGGTCAGATCATGCTCCTTTAAAACTACACCTTAATTTAACAAATGTTCCCACAAAAAGAACCCATTGGAGATTAAATGAATCCCTACTCACTAACCCCACTTCTCGAGAATATATCTGTAAGGCTATACAGAATTACTTTGCGGAGAACTCTCAGACCCCTCCATCTTTCCCAGTGATATGGGAAGCCCACAAGGCGGTTATTAGAGGGGAGTGTATAGCTATTTCCTCCAGGCTCAAAAAGGACTCACAGCACCTTTATCGTCAATGTGAAACAGACCTCCGAGCAGCGGAGGAACACCTTCGCACCCGCCCCTCTAAGACCCGACTGAAAGCGGTAATAGACCTCAGATCTAAATTAAAAGAGATATCACACGGGAAAATAGAGAAGCTATTGCGATACTCACGTCAGAATTATTATGAGTTTGGCAATAAGCCGCATACGATGCTGGCCAGAAGGCTCCGGGACCAAACAATAACTTCCGCACCTAGCGCCATAAAGGATACTTTGGGCACCCCTCATTATGATCCCGCAAAAATTGCACAACTCTTTCACGCATATTATACATCCCTGTACTCTATTCCTCCGTCACTACCAATGTCTCACCCAGATAGAACAACAATTATGAATGACTACTTGGCTGACTGTCACCTTCCAAAACTGTCCCAGGAAGCTCTGGAGGATCTTAATCGAGAAATAACCCCAGATGAGATCCATCAGACCGTTAAAGACCTCCCAAACCACAAGGCCCCAGGCCCAGATGGGTTTACTTACCTATATTATAAAACCTTCCTGGGAGAATTGTCGCCTCATTTGACTCACCTTTTCAATCTCTTTATGAAGGGTGAGGACATCCCAAACACTTTTTTACACTCTTATATAACTGTTATACCTAAAGCTGGTAGAGACCCCATGGAATGTGCGAGCTATCGCCCGATCAGCCTCTTAAACTCTGATCTTAAAATATTCACCAAACTGTTGGCGGACCGTTTAAATAACTGGATTCCACAGCTGGTCCATAAGGACCAAGTAGGTTTCGTTCGTTATCGGCAGGTGGGGGACAACACCAGAAGGATCTTGGATTTGGTGGAGGTGGTGAACAGGGAGGGAGTGGAGGCACTTCTTCTGGGATTAGACGCGGAGAAGGCTTTTGACAGGCTGGATTGGTCCTTCATATTTTCTGTGTTGGGCCACTTCGGCCTGTCGGGACCGTTTGTCTCAGCCCTGCGGGGCTTGTATTCCCTCCCGGCGGCAACGATTCGCCTCCCTCATGCACACTCCAACCCCCTGCCGATTCGGAATGGAACTAGGCAGGGCTGTCCTCTGTCCCCTTTGCTATATGTTTTAAGTATCGAACCACTGGCAGCACACATCCGACTTAATCCGGACATTGGGGGGGTCAAAGTTAGGGACAAATCATTTAAAGTGGCCCTATTTGCAGACGACGTTCTCCTGTCTGACTAACCCCGCCATTTCCTTGCCAAACTTACACGCAGTACTCACACAATACGCTAGACTCTCGGGCTATAAACTTAACTCCGACAAAACAGAGGCCTTGCCGCTTAACATCCCAGAAACTAAATTACAGACCCTTAAACAGAACTTTAAGTACTCTTGGCGTTCAGACTCCCTACGATACTTAGGAGTCAAAATTACCCCTAATTATAGAACATTGTATCAGGCTAATTTCCCGCCTCTGATACGCGAGGTGGAGAATAGCCTGAAAAAATGGTCATCACTTCAGATCTCTTTCTTGGGTAAAATCGCTACAATTAAAATGTCAGTCATCCCTAAATTTCTGTATCTGTTTGAAACACTCCCGGTGCGGGTTCCCCTGGGGGTATTGAAAAAAGTCCAATCAAAACTTTTGCAATTTATATGGCACTCGGGAAGGCACCGCATCCCGGATTCAGTACTATGCGCACCACGTACAAAAGGGGGCTTGTTGTGTCCGAATCTTAGGCTTTACTACTATGCCGCACATCTGCGTAGCCTGGCGTCATGGACGACCTTACCGGCTTTTAACAGGTGGACGGAGATAGAAAAGCTTTGGTTGGCACCTTTCCACCCTAGCTCGCTAATATGGGGACGCCCTAGTGACACCCCCTCCATAGAACTCCTGGGTCCGATGGCGTTTACAAGAGAGGTATGGCGGCAGTGCAGAATGAAGTTCCAGCTGGCCTCACAGTTTTCTCTGCTGACTCCTTTCTTGTTCACGCCACATCTGACAAAGGGCATGAACTCGGAGGTGACGGGGCAGTGGGTGAAGGCGGGCCTATACTGTTTCCGGGATCTGGTCAACCCGGGTACGCTGAAATTGAAACCATTTTCGGATTTACGATATCAACACAACCTACCCCTCCGTCTATTTTCCTCATACCAACAGATATCACTTTTTTTCAAGGACACTATGGGTCGGGCGGGGGCGCGACGTCCCACGGCATTCGAAATTCTTTGTTCGGGCAGGACTTCAACCAGGGGACTGATCTCGGCTATTTATAATATTTTGATAACGGGGGACCAGCCGGAAGCACTGAAGCATTCATATATGAAGAGATGGGAGGGATGGGTTGGACGCCCCCTTTCAGATGCACTCTGGTCAGTTATTTGGGCTAGGACATTTAGGTCCTCGATTAGCACTCTTTATAAGGAAAATCAAGTAAAGATCCTCATGACATGGTACCACACACCAGAACTCCTTCATAAATTTAACCGTACATACCCAGATGTGTGTTGGAGATGTGGCCTTGGGGGAGCTTCCCAATACCATATATTCTGGACATGCCCGCTCATAGAGGGCTTCTGGGAAGAGGTGGAATCCTTGATTGGCAGATTGGTGGGGGGTAGTGTGACCAGAGATCCGGTAGTGTACCTGCTGAATGCCCTTCCATCGTCTCTAAGCAAACCTGAACTAAAGCTTTTACTCCATGTTCTTACTGCGGCCAAGTGTCTAATTTCACTGTTTTGGAAGAGGGTAGCCCCGCCCTCAGTCTCAGATCTATATGCCAGAATAAAGGATGTCAGGAATATGGAAAAGCTCACAGCCCAGCTCCATAATACAATGGATAAGTTCATAGTGACATGGTCTCTTTGGGATGCCCTAGTGGACACATACCAGATGTAGGATGAGGCATGAGAACGACGGGATAGATACTCGGGGGTTGGACGGATACCGGGGGACATCTTCCAGCTTATACTTGGCGCTTGGAGTGTTGAGGATATGATCGATTAATGAGCATGACTGTGAAATGGTACATTTATTCATGTAACTGCATATCTGTGTATTATTCTTTTCGTTTTTAATGTATAATCTGTGTTTAAAAAATCTTTTTCAAAATAAAAAGTTGAATAAAAAAAAAGAGGTATCACTGTAATCATACTGACCCGAAGAATAAATCTCATCACTTTTACAACACTGTGAACGGCTTAACAAAAAAACTAACAAATTTCTGAATTACTCTTTTTCTTTTTTTTTTTTTTTTTTTATTCTGTCTTTCAAAAAGCGGAATCAAGCTATCAAAACATATTGTGGCTCAAAATGGTGTCCATAGAAACCCCAACTCCTCCTGCAAAATATCCCTCACATGACTGTCAGCGGAAAAAAACAACCATACCCTTCAAAATTTGGTGACGCAAAAAAGCTTTATTTAGTGAAAGTTTGTCTCTCCCCAAAAAAACCTACCCTGAAAATGAGGCCTAGCAGATTTTTTTTTGGCCTCTTTTGAAGTATATTTAAAATGTGTCTTACTCCAAAAATAAGCCCTACTTGAAGATCATACGAATTGTATCCTGAAATAGGGCTTGGGCAGCCCTTTCAGGATACGTAACTTTTTTTTTTATATATTTTTTTTTTTTTTTTTTTTTTTATGTACGCTGCTCTGTTGTGTTGCTTTTGAGCCACATAAGTTTTTAATGGAAATTGATTAGTCACCCCTTCCCATCCCATCCCATCCACCCCTCTGCCGGTGTCAGTGTTTGGAACTTGTGGTGGTAAAAAAAAAAAAAAAAAGTGAATATTCACCACCTTCTCCTGCCTATCTCTCTGTGCTGGTGTCAATAATTCACTCAGACTGCCGTATTACTGCCTGTGGATCGCAGCTCAATACTCGCACTGGCCAGTGCGCCTCCTCACCTCTGAGCATGACAGCTACATAAGAAATACACGCTGACACTCTTGGGTCAGAAAAGTTGCCGACGACTGTGAGCATTGTGCTGCGATCCTCGAGCAGTAATACGGCAGTCTGGGTGAATCATTGATGCTGGCGCAGAGTGGTGGGCGATATAATGGGCAGGGAAATGAGGTGAATATTAATTTTGCTATTAGCACAGTCCTAACACTGATGCCGGCACAGAAGAATGGGTGTGGGAAGAGGTGAATATCCATATTTTTTTTTTTTTTTTTTTCTTAACGGGCAGCGCAATCACGGAGTACAATATTAGATGCCATGAAATTAAGCCCTAACACCTCTTTTGGAGCCAAAAATAATAAAGGCCCGGATAGGCCCCTATTTTCAGAATACACTATAGTAGCCAAACTTAAACTATATAAATCTGGAATCCCCAGCGTCGGACTGGCTACCGGAGGAATCTCCAGTAATGCCAGGCCTGGATTCAGGTACCTGCATTGCACTCCGGAGCTCTCACCTGAGCTCCGGAGTGCAGCCTAGACTGTACCGCGAGCGCCCAGTGATTGATTCCCCGACGCTTGCGGTTCAGTTCATGTCAGCTGCAGACAGGCCGGGTTGATCTCCAGAGTTTAGTTGAGAGCACCGGAGATCACCCTGGCCTGTCTGCAGCTGACATGAACTGAACTGCAAGCATCGGGGAATCAATCACTCGGCGCTCGCGGCTCAGTCTAGGCTGCACTCCAGAGCTCAGGTGAGAGCTCCGGAGTGCAATGCAGGTACCTGAATCAAGGCCTGGCATTACTGGAGATTCCTCCGGTAGCCAGTCCGACGCTGAGTGTCACTATATTTCTACTGGCCTAAGGAATAAAGCCGCCTTATCATTTTATACTGCAAGTTTAATGGCGAATGAGGGGAAAAGTCCAATTCTTCAACTGCTGTTGATTTGTTCATTCTGTCTCCCAAAGATTGCAGTAAGGCACAGCTCAAATTCATAAAAAAAAAAATCTTCACATCCAAATACCACCCTCCCTTATGAGCACCACAATGTGCCTAAACCATATTTACCATCCACATGTTTGGCATTGTAGTGAGGAGAGCCTGCTAGATTTAGGGTGTCTCCAGAAGCATGAGCTGGGAACAATCAATGGGCACCTGGACTTTTTTTGGGTATTTTTCCAGAGAGAAAATAATCACTACACTCATAGATTAATTCCCAGTGAGGTGTAATTTCCAAAATGTTGTCACTTGAGGGGGTTTTAGCTGTTCTGGCAATTAGGGGCTCTGCAAATGGAGTCCGCAAAATATTCTAGGAAAATCTGTGCTTCATACATCAAGTGGTGCTCCTTCCCTCCCGAGCCCTGCAGTGTGGCCAAACAGTCACGTTTGGGGTTGACACATTAAGAAACTGTATAACACATTGAGGACTTTATTTATTCTCCTTGTGAAAATTTTAATTCTGGAGCTAAAGCATTATTTTGGTGGAAAAATATAATTTTTCTTCACCGTCCAATAGCAGAACATTTTGTGATGTCTATATGCTCACTGCACCCCTAGATAAATTCACTGGGGGGTGTACTTTGTAAAATGAGGTCACTTATTTGGGGGTCTGCTTTTCTGGCATGTCAGGGGCTTTGCAAATGTCATTGCTCCCCCAAACCATTCAAACTAAATCTGAACTAAAATGTGGCATGCCTCCTGACCTTTGCACTGTGCCTCAAAAGTAGTTTTTGCCCACATATGGGGGTTTTAGCAAAATAATCAACAAGATAGATACAAATGATCAGTTTCTTGTTGATCTAAATGCTCTGTTCTCTTAAACTTTTAATCAGTGGGATGAACGAGATTTCATTCATTGGGAGCACTACAGATCATGTTTGACCAACATCTACAACTAAGAACATGGAGTTCAAAACACATCAGTGTTCATGCTAGATCGGTCACAGAATTTAAAATATGTATCCAAATGAAGGCTGAAAACTTCGAATTTTTTTATTTTTTTTGGCTCACTACCTGGCGAACCAGGGCAGCTCCATGCACCTACTCATAAATGCTGAAACTCTCAGGAAATATTTTTATGTGCAGTAAATGGAGAATAATCTACTTTTTGCTTTGCATGCTTAATTTTCTTAAAGCTGTTTATGAAAAAATAAATAAGGCGATTTTTAAAACCAGTCTGTTGTAAGCCAACGTAATTATAGGCCACTTGGTGGGGCTGTTGTCCACTTTTTTTTTTAATGTAAATAGCCAAGTAGTTGGTCTGAAATGTCAAAGTAAGCCCTCCAGTGGATCCTTGTGATACTACAGGATAAGCTACAAATATACATTTTGCAACAGCAAAATATATATATATACTCCTTTAAAATATAGAAATCCATAATGTAACTGCCATGAGATGGAGGGATAGCCCAAAGGGGGTTCAAGTGCTGGGTTCCAAGTGCTCCATTGTAGTCATATTTTTATTTTGACTAATTGGTAGGGATGAGCGGATCGGTGGACGTTTGGGCTCCACCGGACTTTAGTTAATAGTTTTGGTTCAGGGCCTGGACTTGACCACCAACCCCATAAGTCAATGGGGACCTGAACTTCTCTGTTGTAAAATGGTTGTTAGAGCTAGGGGGCTGCAAAAGGAAGCAAAAAGGGGGCAATTGACCTGCAAACATGTGGATATGGATTAAAAAAACCAACTTGTTGGGTCCTCCTTCTCTTTTTTTCTTTGATAACCAGCCAAGGTAAAGCAGACAGCTGAGGGTTGCAGCCCGCAGCTGTTTTATTACCTGCCCTGGTCATCAAAAATTAGGTAGGAGCACTCTTATTTTTAATCTTTATTGTTAACAGTAACGTACAGTCATCTTCCTCATTGCAATAAAGCTTGTTGATTGGCTGTGCTGCAGCCTTTCAACAAACTTTATTAGCATACGGACAGTACCCAAACTCTGAACCTTGACACAGACTTTTAAAAAGTCTGTGTTCAAGTCAGAGCACCGGACAACCAGTGTCCGGTATGAACCCTAAACTTTACCATTCAGGTTCGCTCATCCTTACTTATTGGTCAAGTTCTTAGGCTAGGTTCACATTTCCGTTGTTTATGATCAGTCACAATCCGCCGCTCTGCTAAACAACGCAATCGTTTTGGCGGATTCTTTTGTTTCCCATAGACTTGTATGAGCAGTGGATTGTGACTGATGCCCTTGCGTTGCATCCGCTGCCTGACTGATCAGTCGAGGAACGACTGACCGTTGCGCGGCAGGAGCGCAGCCTGTAATGTCTTTGAGCAGCGGAATACTTTTGATTTCACTGCGCATGCTCGCTCTCGGCGTCCGAACGATCAGCTGATCGCCCGGCAGCCGCCTTCTGTGAGCGATCAGCTGAACACCCAGCGGCCGGTTTCTGTGAGCGATCAGCTGAACACCCAGCGGCCGGTTTCTGTGAGCGATCAGCTGATCTCCCGGCCTCTGGCTTTTGAGAGTGATCAGCTGATCGTTCACAATAGCCGGCCGCCGGGACATCACCTGATCGCTCTCAAAAGCCGGCGGCCGGCTATTGTGAACGATCACTCGTTTTACATGGAATCAGCTTTCTCGTGACAATGAATTCCAATTCTTGTCACACGCTGTACAACGCATCAGTCGCAAGCGTCAAGCAACGTATGTGACTGATGCAAAACGGAAATGTGAACCTAGCCTTAACGGAACATTTTTGTATAGTAAGGCTTATGTATAAAACAAAATGATGGCTTTGTCCTGTGTGGAGTATTAATTTGATCCTAATGGAGTTATATAGACCAATCCTATACCTCCAAACATCATTTCAAAGACCTACAGACTACTACAAGATGGTCATAGTGAGGATGTCAATCTTGCAGGAAATACTTGTCCCCCTGTCCCCCTGTAATAAGGCATACAGTGCCTTAAAGTATTCATACCCAGAGAACTTTTCCACTTTTTTGTTCCTGTTAAATCCACAAACTTTAAATGTATTTTATTGTTTTTTTATGTGACATACCAACACTAAGTAGCAAGTATTTGTGAAGAGTAAAGGAAATGATAAATGGTCGTCTTAATATTCTAAAAATAGAGAACTAAAAATTGTGACCTGAATTTGTATTCAGCCCCCCTGAGTCAATACTTTGTAACACCACCTTTCGCTGCAATTACTGCTGCAAGTCTTTGAGGATGTCTCTACCAGGTTTGCACATTTAGATGTTGAAATTTTGCCCATTCTCTGCAAACCAGCTTTAGGTAAGTGAGATTGGAGACGTCTGTGAACAGCAATTTTCAAGTCTTGTCACAGATTCTCATTGGGATCTAGATCTAGACTGTTACTGGGTCATTCACACACATGAATTTGGTTTGATCTAAACCATCCATTTAAGCTTTAGCAAGATTTTTAGGGTTGTTGTCCTGCTGGAAAACGAACCTATGCCCCAGTCTCAAGTCTTTTGCAGCCCCGAAAAGGTTTTCCTCCAGGATTATTCTGTATATAGCTACATCCATTCTCATAAACTATGATCAGCTTTCCTGTCTCTGCTGACAATTGGCCTCCCCAAAGCATGATGCTACCACAACAATGTGTGACGATGGGGATGGTGTATTTATGGTGCTTGGTGCTGTGCAGTTAGTTTTCCACCATACAGTGTTTTGTTTAGCCCAAAAAGTTCCACTTTGGTCTTATTTTACCAGAACACCTTATTCCACATGCTGCTGTGTCCTTTTTACATGGTTTTTTGAAAACTGCACTTGTGCTGCCCCCGTGGAAGCAGCCGAGCTGCTCTGATCCGGGTTCGCTGTGACTCGAGGGTCTCCAGACCCGGGGGTCGTGCAGCCACTCAAATGAAAGAGTGTATTTACAGGGGAGTTGATGTATAGTTCATGACGCCACCCGTGGTGCACGGTTATTTGGGGAGTACTGCCGTTGGGAGTACCTGTGGGGCAGCAAGGTGTTGGAACCCTCCACAGGTAGTGGGATGCCCCGGGACTCTGTGAGGGGTGCCGTGGGGTGGGGTCCAGGGATCACTCTCGTACGTACTCAGTTCATAAGCAGACACTGACAACCGGGTAAACAAAGTCTCTGGATACTGCTGCCGCTGAGAAGAGCTCCTCCGGGTCCCGTCCCCAATGGTGCTGCCTGGTGATCCGTTACCTGCTTCCTGGCACTTAGCTTGACTTCGCCTTGATGGCCCGGTAACATGGAACTAGCTGGGCCCCGCTCCCTACTATGGCTAAGTATGGGAGCTTGCTCTCCGGGCTCACACTTGAGATTTCCTGGACCGTTTTGGATTGGAAAGTCCTATCCCCCTCGTTGCGCTAATGCCCCGATTCTGGAGCGGGTGGGAACAGATCATAAAGGCTCAGTTCTCCTCAGGTGAATTGTCGGGTTGCCTGAAGCTACTCCCAGACCTAGGGTACCCTGTCGTGCTTTCGGTCCCGGACCGGTGATAGTGCTAGGCTGCCGGCTGTCCTCCTCGACAGGTCTAAGCACCTCGCCACAATCCCCTGCGACCGGGGGTCCGACTCCTCTAGCTCCAGACCACCATCTGCAACCTAGACAGTTACTTCAGGAGTCACCACTTCAGACTTCCTCTGAGCTCCTTACAGCTCGAGGGCTACTTCCCAACCATTCTCCACTCACGGACTACTCACTGACTACACGCCTCATCTCCCCTCCCTGACAACCCCCCCCCCCCCCACCTGGGTGGGCGACTCTATTCCACTCAAACCGTCCACTGGTGTATCTAGGATTTGATTTGCTGTTGGAGGCAACACTATCTGGTTAGGGATCCAGAACTAAGAGGGAGGCGGAATACTGCACGACGGGGCAGCTTGTGCAGTACCCTGTGACGACCTGATAGTCCAGGGGCGTCACACATTTCTTATGGCTTGCTTGCAAAACAGCCCGTCTTCTGGCTGCTCTTCCATAAAAAAAATAGATTTGTGTATTGTTGGCTAATAGTTCTCCTGTGGACAGATTCACCCACCTGAGCTGTGAATCTCTTCAGCTCCTCCAGTGACCACAGGCCTCTTGACTGCTTCTCTAATTAGTGCGCTCCTTAATTGAGATGTCAGTTTAGGTAGATGGCCATGTCTTGGTAGGTTTGCGGTTGTGTCATACTCCTTCCATTTTTTTGAGACAGAGTTCTCAACCCTGCTTTACTCTTCCAAACTTTATCCCTGATCTGTCTGGTGTGTTCTTTGGTTTTCTTGATGGTGTTTGAGCTTAATGTTCTCAAACAAACCTCTGAGGCCTTCACAGAACAGCTGTAGGTATAAAGAATAAAATTATACACAGGTGGACTCAATTTACAAATTGGGGGCCTTCTGGATGCAATTGGTCACTAAGTATTTTCTTTAGAGGCATCAGACTACAGGGGTGGAATACAAATGCACGTCAAAATTTTCATATTTCTATTAAAATATTTAGAAAACTATGTATCCTTTCCTTTACACTTAACCGTTCACAAGTACCATACCTTTCATTTTATAAGATGCACTGGAAGATGCACCCCAAAATTTGAAGAAAAAAAGTAAAAATTTAAAAATATGGGGTCCATCTTATAATCCGGTGATGTCTTACCAAGGTAGGAGGGGTGGGGGGGGTGCAGCAGGGGTGGTGGTGCACGGTCAAGAGGCAGGGAAAGCGGTGAGTTAGGGTGATGCTGCGGGTGATGCGGCTGGAACAATCAAACTGTCGCAATGTGGGCTTCAAAGAATTGGGGCCATAGTCGGCACATGCGCAGATTGAGCTATCCAATCAATGATGAGTCAAGATCTCATCTGCGCACGCACCACCTTTGAGCACCATTTTCCTTTTAAGGTCACTGCTGGGAGATCAATGGGCCACAGGCATGGCGTGAGCAGATTAAATCTTGAGCTGACCGCTCAATGTGCACACGTGCCGACTCCGGCCACCATTATTTGAAGCCCATACGACCACCATTTTCAGGATGGCCCCTGCTTCACCACCCACATCACAGCGACCCACAGCGCTCAGCATTGCCCCTGTCTCCTGTGACCATTCTCCACCATCCCCCAGCAAGCTACATTTGGCTTATAAGACGCACCCTTCATTTTCCGCCCAAATCTTTGCTATTTTATCTAGGTATATTGATTGTGCCGCCCACACGTCAGCAGCCGGGCTGCTCAGATCCGGATCCGAAGTGGCTCGAGGGGTCTCCGGACCCGGGGGTCGCGCAGACACTCAAATAAAAAGGGAACGTGACTTGTACAGGGGATTGTGACTACTTCGTGACTCCACCCAGGGTGTGTGGTAAGATGGAGTACCACCGCTGCTGTTGCGGAGCACTCGGAGCAGTGGAGTGGCATCTAGGTGTTTGACCCCTCCATGGGTAGGTGTTATGATCCGGAACCATGGAAGATCACCATAAATCATTTGGTAAAAAGGTGACAAGAGCATTGGCAACTAATCTGGCCGCCATCCCCTTACTAACCATCAACACTAGAAGTAACTGAGGGGTGAACTAACATCCTATGCACCGCGAACCCAGCCGGAGAACTAGCCATCCTAAAGGAAGGAAGGATGAATAACGCTCTGCCTCAGAAATAGACCGCAAAAGATATAGCAAGCCCCCCACATTCAAAGACTGCGGTGATATAGGAAAACACAACACACAGATGATAGGATTAGCAAAGGTGAGG
>NC_134364.1:26059171-26121671 GCF_048569485.1 Anomaloglossus baeobatrachus | reverse complement strand
TCCCACACCCGGCTGGTGTACCAATGTCCCTTCCTCCGGCACTCTGTACTTTTCCTAGAATTCCGGACAACCTCTTATGGAATGGGGAGGTCCGCTCCCGGTGATGTTCTGGCTAGGAGACGTGTCCGCGAAATCTGACCCTTGGGATCTCAGTGTGTGTGTTTGCGGATACCCTATCCCCACGGTGGGCTGCCGTTTCTCTCTATCTGGGCTAATGCACTGGAACAACGTCTGGAACCTTGCTCTAGGCCTGGTTAATTAGAGAAGGGGCTTGCAACCGTCTTCTAACTAGGGTCCAGGTACCCCGCCTGTGCACGGTTTCTGGGCCGGATCTCCGCTGTCGGTACTGGCGTGCTTCAACTCTGCCCTGGTCCACTCTGGATCTCCCGCGACCGGACTCCCGTATCCTTTCGGACATGGTCCACTGCTTGCCACCTAGCTAGTAGACCAGGGCCACTACCCTGGCTACCCCTCACTAGGCTTAGCCTTGACGCTGCAGTTGGGGTGGGGGGTGGCTAGGCTTTTGTTGCAGATGGTACCTGATGTGGGATGGTGGTGTTGTCGGGTGTATTGTTACTCTGACCACCTGGCGGCGCCAGGGAGTCACTATCACATAAAATCTCAAAATACATTAGTCTGTAACATAAAAAATAAGGAAAAGATCACAATGTATGAAAATTTTTTTTTTTTTTTTTTTTTTTTTTCAAGGCACTGCAGAAATTTGTATTGAGTTTTGATCCAGCAATCTGTCTTTTTGTAAGGGGTCAGGAAGAATTTAAGAATTTTTTTATTTATTTATATTTTTCTTCAACCCCCCCCAAATCAAATCTGGAGCAGTAGGTGTTAGGAATGTGGTGGTAGTGATATAAATGGGAGGAGATGATGACTGTCATGTACACACTAAACACTTTATTGGCAGCCAGTGTTACTGACTAATGTCTTCCTGCAGAAGGTGTCCTTTAACGCACGGTTAAGATTTTAGCCTTTTTATATGTCTAAGCTTTTAGAGTTTAGTATCCATGGTCTTAATGTCAAACTAGATGCCACATTATTTGTTGGCCTCTTTCCTATACGGTAGAGAGGAGCAGATCTTTTGAAATTCAAAATTGTTACTGATTTTACATTGGGACCCAGGACATTGTTGTTACTCTTTTTTTTAAATGATCAATTATACCAAACATTGTGTGGATTAGTCAGTTTTATATAGTTTGTACATGTGGTGGGTAACACTATTGTGTGAATTACATTAGCATTTAAGTGTTAAGCTAGGACTCCGCCAACCCCCCTCCCCCATCCGTTCACTCATGTTTTGCTAAACGTCCCGTGGGGGCGGGGGGATTCAGATTTTACGAATACACCACATTTATATATTCTCCATCCTGCAGTGCTGCCTCCACCAGCATTCACAAATCCTAGATACACTTTGCACCACACCTGACAGGCACACCAGTGGGCTGCTTAAGCAGGGATAGGGCCGTCACCTAGGGGTCAGACAGGGAGGTATCAAGTTAGTTCAGTGGTAGCCCTCGAGCCGAGAGGAGCTCTGAGGAAGCTGGGAGTTGGAGTTCCCAGGGGAGAAGTAAACTAGGTCACAGACGGTAGTCTGGACCTAGAGGAGTCGGACCCCCGGTCGCAGGGGATTGAGGCTAGGTGCCTGGGACGAGTCAAGGACTGTCAGCAGCCTGGTCCAATCACCAGTCCAGGACCGAAGGAACGACTGGGTACACAGACCCTAGGTTGGGGAGAAGCTTCAGGCGACCCGGTAATTAACCTGCGGAGGACAGGGCCTTTATGGACTGTTCCCCACCAGCTCAGAGATGGGGGGCACTAGCGCAACGAGGGGGATAGGGCTTTCCTAGCAAGCAGCCCACTGAAATCCTAAGCGTGAGCCCCTGAGAGCAGGCTCCTCCACTTAGCCACAGTGGGAAACAGGGCATCGGACAGCACCAAGCTATTGGGCCACAACGGACAATCTAAAACTTAGTGCCAGGAGGCAGGTTATGGACCACCGGCAGTGCTGCAGGGGACGGGACCCGGACGAGCTCCCCTCAAGAGGCCCCGGCGTCCAGAGACTTGGTTTACCCTGTTGCCAGCGTCTGCTTCATTGCTGAGTATCCGACTGACCCCCTGCACTGCGTCCCCGCATCACCCACGAGTCCCGGAGCCTACCCCTACCCGTAGAGGGCAACGTCACCTAGCTTCCCCACTCAATCATCCCGGGTACTCCCAATTACCGTACACCACAGATGGCGTCACGAACTATATCAAATCCCCTGTAAATGCTCCCTTTCCATTTGAGTGTGGCCCCTAAGCCCCCGGGTCCAGAGACCCTCGAGCCACGAACTATCACCACCCCCGGATCCGAGCGGTTCGATCCGCTGCTGGGGCGGCACATTATACATGTTTATTTCCTTTGTGTGTACTGGAACACCACCAAAAAAAGAAAAAAGAAAAAAAGAGGCAAAGTGGACATTCACACAACCCTAAAAATAGTCCTGACAAAATTGTTGTCCCTCTCAACTTAATATTTGGTTGCACTCCCTTTGGAATAATTAACTGCAATTGCTTCCTATAACCATCCACAAGCTACACTTCTCACCTGGAATTTTAGACTCTTCTGTTGCAAACTGCTCCAGTTCTCTCCTATTTTGAAGGCTCCTTCTCCCAACAGCAATTTTAAGATCTCTCCTCATGTGTTCAGTAGGATTTAGATCCAGACTCTCCAGCACTTAAGCCATCCATTTCTGAGTGCTTCTTAATGTACTGTATATTCCACTGTCTGCCCTCATCCCCGTCCTGTCTTCGGCTGCTCACAGGGTCACTAAAGGGGGCTTTACACGCAACGACATCGCTAACGAGATGTCGTTGGGGGTCATGGAATTCGTGACACATCCGGCCTCGTTAGCGACGTTTTTGCGTGTAACACCTACAAACGACCGTTAACTATCAAAATTACTCACCTGATCGTTGACACGTCGTTCTAATCCCAAATATCGTTGCTGTTGCAGGACGCAGGTTGTTGGTCGTTCCTGAGGCAGCATACATCGCTACGTGTGACACCGCAGGAACGACTAACACTGTACCTGCGGCCGCCGGCAATTAGGAAAGAAGGAGTTGGGCGGGATGTTACGGTCACTCATCTCCGTCCCTCCGCTTCTATTGGGCGGCCGCTTAGTGACGCCGCATGAACTGCCCCCTTAGAAAGGAGGCGGTTCGCCGGCCACAGCGACATCGCTAGGAAGGTAGGTTCGTGTGATGGGTGTTAACAACAATGTTTTGCGCCACGGGCAGCGATGTCACAGGCAAAAATGACATCGCTAGCGATGTCGCTGCGTGTAAAGCAGCCTAAAGTCGCTTGAAGTTTTATATTAAAGTTTTTGGTTTTTGTTTTTTTTTGGGGGGGGGGGTAGACAGACTTCCTTTAACATAACATAATACCTATCAGGGTCTTTCCCCCTTTACTAATGTGTGTGAGAAAACCTCAGTAGGCAGTCATTGCTTTTATTTTTTTCCTTTCAACAATTAGCAATGTGCACTGGGCTGTTAAAGGGAACCTGTCACCAGGATTTTCCCATATGAGCTGCGTCCAGCACCAATGAGCTCTTATATACAGTATTCTAGGATGTTGTATATAAGAGCCCAGGCTGCTTTTGTATAACGTAAAACTCACTTTTCTAATACACACCTATGGGATGGTCCGGTCTGATGGGTGTCACTGCTCTCGGTCTAGTTCCTATTCTCTTCTTGCGATTGCCGTCCTTCTACCCAGGCCCGTGTGCATGGCGCGTCCTGCGTCATTCTTACAGAGGCCACCATTGCCCTCCAGAGCATGTGCACCTTGATCTGCCATGCTGAGGGCAAAGTACTGTAATGTGCAAGCACAGGGAAAGGTCAAAGACCGCCCGTGCATGCGCATTACAGTACTTTGATCTGTCCAGCTGAGGGCAGATCAAAGTGTGCATGCGCTGGAGCACAATGGCGGCCTCTGTGTGAATGACTCAGGATGCGTCATGCACACGGGGATGGGGAGAAGGACTGCTATCGCACAAGATGGAGGAGCTGCCAGATCAAGAACAGCGACATTCATCGAACTGGACCGCCCCCTAGGTGAGTATTATAAAGGTTTTATTTACGTTGTACAGAGCGGCCTGGGCTCTTTGCTCTTTGCAGTAATCCCAATGATGGTCTGATGAATCTTCAGCTGATTGACAAGGGTGTCAGAAAATACCTTTTTAATATATGCTACTGTGCAAATGTTTTAGGCCCGCTAAGGGAAAAATGCAGCAGAGACAGCCTTAAAACTGGGGGTGTGCCGCCCCCGTGCCAGCAGCCGGCGCTGCTCGAGTCCGGACCTTCAGGGGTGGTGGCTCGAGAGTCTCCAGAGCCGGGGGTCTTGCGGACATGCCGAATAAAAAGGGGGATGAGGCCGTATATGTATGGGCTGGGCTGTATTAAGTTTGTGACTCCACCCTCGGTGTGTGGTGAGGTGGGACACCACTGCTGCTGTCGCGGGCGGGGAGGAGGGTGTCAGCGCACCGCGCTCACCCCTTCTGCTCGGGTCCGGCAGCTGCTCAGTGGTGGCTCGAGCTGTGGGCCGGATCCCGGGGTTTCTCGAGCGACACTCCTCGCCCGTGAGTGAAAGGGAGGATTTTGTGGTTGGGTGTGGGGATTGTTATAGTTCGTGACGCCACCCACGGTTGTGGTGATTTTAACCACCGCTGCTCTATACGAGGCTCCCGGGGATGGTGATGCGGAGCAGCCAGGTGTTGTGTTGCCCCTCCGTGGGTAGGGGTTGGTGATCCCGGGGCTCGGTGGAGGTTTGTGAGGTGCGGGACCTGGTGGGCGCAGGGACGCGGGGGGCAGCGCTGTGCCTTGCGGCACTGTGGTACTCACTCAGCCTGAGACGTAGACACAGTTTGTACGGTAAACCAAACTGCTGGTAGGACGGTCCCACAGACGGCTGCACCTGCACTCCCGGTAGGTGACGGTGATGTCCCTCTTCCTTGCACCTATGTTTGACTTGTGGTAGCGGTGGATTCCCTCCGGTTACCCGCTCCCCGACTGCAATCTGGGCCGGAGGAGCTGTACACTTTGCCCTCAGGCGCTGGCCCTGAGAAACTGGTGCCTTGGCGGTGGCGGTGTCTCTCCGTTTCAGGTTGGGCTGTTGCCTTCAATCGGGACTTGGTTGTTGGGGGATCTGCGTCCCCGTCACTGACGGATTCGGCAAATTTGGCGACTCCTAGCCTTGCCGGGGTCCGAGAGGCCCCTGCCCTGGTGCTGACTGTCCTTCGGAACACTGCTCCAGACCACCGGGCACCCAGCCAGCGGGGTCCTTCCAGGAACTTCCAAACGGTCCCCCTCCAGACAGTCACCGCCGTCGCTGACCTTGCTGATCTGGCCCTTCACCAAGCTGGACCCTTCAGGCTTTCCTTCTTTACTCTCACTTCACTGGTCTTCCTCCTTTACTACTTTCTTACTTTCACTTCTTGTTTACTCTCTCTCTTAGCTCCTCACTCCTGCTCCTCCCTGAGCTGACTCCTCGCTAGCCCTCAGCTAGACTTCAACTGCCTGATTTTCCCGCCTCCAGAGTTGTGAGCTCCTCGGTGGGCGGAGCCAACCGCCTGGCCCACCCCCTGGTGTGCATCATCAAACTCCTGGAGGAAGGCAACAAGGATTTCTGGTTAGCATTGATGTGCCTACCTGGAGTGTGGGGTGTGGTGGTGTTGTGACCAGTGTCCCCTGGCTTGCCCAGGGCGACACACTGCTTTTGTGGGGTACCTGGGGGAGATGTTGTGCAGTAAGTTGTTAACCCCTCCGTGGGCAGGGATGGTGGCCCCGGGACCCAATGGCTCTAATGCCGGGGGGAATGACTACTGCAGGGGTGTTGATGTACTCGCTTTCAGTAAAACACGAGTCTCTGGTAAACAAAGGTGGTGGTGGCCGGTGCCACGGCCGGCTGCGTTCGGGATCTTCCACCCAGCTGGTGGTTTCTATCCTTTTCCTGCACTGTTTTCGTAGAAAAGACTTACCAGTATGAAACGTAGGTGTCCGCTTCCGGCTGGATATGGCTTAAGGAGCCGTGCTCGCAGACGCTGGCCCGTGGGATCTATAGGCCTTGGCGGTGACCTCTTAACCCGAATCTGTGGGCTGTTGTCTTCTATGAGGGACTTTGGGTAGGACAGAACCACTAGTCCTGGCCTCAATTGGTTATCAAGCTCCAGTCTATTCTGGCCTCTGGCTTCAGGGTCCGAGTACCCCCTTTGTGCTACGGTTTCCGGGTCTGTTCCGGAAACCGTAGCACAATGTTTTGCACAGTCCATGGTGAAGGTGTATGTGTGCGCGCGCCTTCCGTGTGACATCCGTATAGCTGGTATACTTGCCTGTCTCCAACGCTGCTGTTACTTCCGGATCTGAGGTCAATGCAGTGAATGTGTCGCGGGCGGAGGAGGGGACGCTGCCCTCACCCACTGCTCGGGTCCGGCTGCTGCTGCTGCTCGGTGGTGGCTCGAGTGGTGGGTCGGATCCCGGGGACTCGAGCGGCGTTCCTCGCCCGTGAGTGAAAGGGGGTGGTTTGGGTTAGGGTTATTGTCCGTGATGCCACCCACGGTTGTGGTGAGGTTGTGACACCACCGCTGCTCTGGACGGGGTTCCTGGGAGCGATGACAGGGAGCAGCTTGGATGTTGGTTCTCCCCTCCGTGGGTAGGGGGGTTGGTTGTCCCGGGGCCCGGTGAGGGGGTAGGGATGGATGGCAGGCGGGTTACGGGGCCTGGTGAGGTGCAGGGTCGCGGGGGCAGCGCTGTGCCGCACGGCACGGTGGTACTCACTCAGCCAGTAATTCACACTCTCTGGTCAAACAAACAGCTGGATGGACGGGTCCCACAGACTGCTACGGTTGTTCTCCCGGTAGGTTGATGGTGACTGCCTTTCCCTGCACCTGTGTTGTGTTTACGGTTCCAATGGCTTCCCACCGGTAACCCGCTCCCCAGCTTGGATGGATGCTGCAGGAGCCCCTTTTGCCCGCAGGCTCTGGCCCTGGGAACTGTAGCTTTGGCGGTGACTGTTTCCCTTTACGGTGTGAGTTGTTACCTTCAATCGGGTCTTGACTGCTGGGAAACCCCGGAGGTTCCCTTCGCTAACGGATTTGACCAGTTTTACGGCGACTCCTAGCCTGGTCGGTGTCCGTAAGCCCTGCCAGATGGTGCTGGCCTCTCTTTGCTCTCCGATCCGGTACCGTCGGGCCACCGCCTGTCCACGGTCCTTACGGTTCGCTCCAATCAGCCTCTCCTGCAGACGGTCACCACAGTCTGCCAACCTTGCTGTTACGTTCGGGCCACACACCCGGACGCCTAAAGTCTCCTCTCCTACCACTTCCCTCTTCAAAACTCCAAACTAATCTCCTTTCCTTTTCCCGCCTCCAGGACTGTGAACTCCTCGGTGGGCGGGACCAAGCGCCTGGCCCACCCCCTGGTGTGGACATCAGCCTCTGGAGGGAGGCAACAAGGATTTGTGTTGGACTTCGGTGTGCCTAGCCGGGGTGTGGGGTGTGTTGGTGTAATTCCTGTGACGACCTGGCTTGTCCAGGGCGCCACATATGCATTCGGCATAATGAGTGGGCCTAGAAGCAACCGCAGCGCTGGAGACCAATATCAAACTTCTTTTTTTTTGTCACCTGTGTTTTCTCCGGTATGTATCACACTGATCACATCAGTGTGCAGTCCATGTAACATCCGTGCTGCAGGCAGAAAACTGATGTCACCATGTGGTGCACATGTACGGGCTTGTGCAACACACGGTCAGTGTGACCAAGCCCATTAATTTTAATGAGTCTTCCAGAGTCCATATATCCAGTAAATATAAAAATGGACATCACACATATTGGAGAACTGATGTATGAAGGAGGCGTTAGGCCGGTGTCACACTTGCGATTGCCTTGCGGTGCATCACCCGTCACTGACTCACTCTCTCTCTCCTCACAGGAGCATCTCTGCTGCTTAGAGATACGTGTGTAGCGCCCCCACAGGGCAGGTGTTTTAACCTACTCGTTGCCGGGCCGGGGGTGCAGATCCTTTGCATTGTCACGGGGTGGCCTGGCTCGGTTCCATTACCCCGAGGCGTGCAGGACGGGAAGGAAAGTCTTTAGATGATCATGACTCCATGTGCTGTATGCAGCCAGGTAACAGCCGCCGCTGCTGTTGCTGGCCTCTCGGGCGTATGTCTCTGCAGCTAGGGTATATTTGCTTCCCGCATGTGAAGCTGGGCTCCAGGGATGGGATGACTGTGGAACGGAGTGTTATGTTGGGCGTGCAGGGCCGAGGGCGACGACAAGTGGACAACACAGGTTGGAATCTCCTTTTACCGTTTACTGGTATCCAGTGAAGTCCAGGAGTTGGTGGCCCGGTCAGCCTGGAAGCAGCAGGGGGATTTCTCTCTGCCTGGTAGTTGTAAGCCTTCTTTTATGTGCAGGTGTAGGTCGTTGTGGCCTGAAGCTGCACAGCGTCCCTCTTTCTAAGTGTGTTAAGTCTTCCGTCTGACGGGTAGCAGGAGCCGGTGCTGGAGCCCACTCTATAGCAGTGACCCTGGGCTCTTTCTTGCCACTTAGCCTCCGGATTTTGGTTGGGCCAGAGGAGGTGAACTCTTCTGCCCTCTGGCATTACTACTGGACCATTAGCACCCACTAACCTGGGACGCCGGTGTCCCGCTCGGTCCTGGAGAGCTGGGCAGCAGCTCTGACAGCGACAATTCTCTTTGCTGTGTACTACTGTTCTGAGGTCTGGCTTCCTGTTGCTGCCTAAGTGTGTTCAGAGGGGCTCCCTTCAACACAGGTTATGATCTCCCCCTACTGGTCTGGAGAAGGAAGTGATGTTGGATGTTGGTGAATCTGGCAGAGATTTCCCCACTGTTTCCAAGCATGGCATTGCTCCCAGTGATAACAACAATGCCACTGTGGCTCCCAAGACCACTGGGGTGCCACACATGCAACTGACCCACTCCTGTGAGGAGAGAGTGAGTCCGTGATGGGTGATTCACTGTGAGCCAATTGTAAGTGTGACACCGGCCTCAAAGGGATTCTGTTACCAGATTTCTGTTGCCCTGGCTTAGACCAGCATGATGGAGAAGCAGAGGCTGATTTCAACAATGTATGTTTGTGTTGATGAATCTGTATTTTATCTGCAGTAACTGTTCTCTGAATGCTGAGCTCTGTATAACCCCCGCCCACACCACTGATCGGCCGCTTTCTGTGTACACTGTGTGCACTACGCTGCTCTAGATTAGGTGTCAAAAACCTGGTAACAGATTCCCTGTAATAGTTTGCATTTTGTTAATTGTTACAAATAAAGTAAATAGAAATCTAAATCAAATTACTATTTGGTGTGACCACTTTTACCTTCAAAACCATATCAAAGCATAAATTCTTCTAGGTATGTCGCGGGCGGAGGAGGGGACGCCGTGCTCTCCGTCCGCTCGGGTCCGGCTGGCACCGCGGCTGCTGCGGCCTGCCGCTGCTTGGTGGCTCGAGCGATGGGCTGGATCCCGGGGACTCGAGCGGCGCTCCTCGCCCGTGAGTGAAAGGGGATTGGATTTGGGGATTGTTTATTGTCCGTGACTCCACCCACGGTTGTTGTGATTGTGTGGACACCACCGCTGCTCCGTATGGGGATCCCGGGAGCGGTGACAGGGAGCAGCAAAGTTGTTGGTTCTCCCCTCCGTGGGTAGGGGGTAGTTGTCCCGGGGCCCAATGATGAGGTGGGTGATGCAGGGCTTGATGGGGTGCAGGGACGCGGGGGCAGCGCTGTGCCTCACGGCACTGTGGTACTCACTCAGCCTGAGACGATGACACAGTTCTCGGTAAAACACACGGCTGGAAAAACTGTTCCCACGGACGGCTGCACTTGCTTTTCCCCAATAGTTGACGGTGACGGTCCCTTTTCCTGCACCTAAGATGATGATGGTTTCGATGGGTTCCCACCGGTAACCCGCTCCCCGGCTTGGATTTGGGCCGGAGGAGCCCTACTTTGCCCGCAGGCGCTGGCCCAGAGAAACTGGTGACCTGGCGGTGTCTCTCTCCAACGGTTGGACTGTTGCCTTCAATCGGGACTTGGTTGTTGGGAGACCCAGAGGTCCCCTTCACTAACGGATTTGGCAAATTCACGGCGACTCCTAGCCTTGCCGGGATCCGAAAGGCCCCTGCCACTGGTGCTGACTGCTCTTCGTATACCGCTCCGGAACCGCCGGGCCACCACCCGTCCGCGGTCCTTCTGGCAACCTCAAAGCAGCCTCTCCTGCAGACTATCACCGCCGTCTGCTGACCTTGCGGTCTCAGTCCGGGGCACACACCCGGACCAGCTTCAGGCTTTACAAACTGTCACTTTTTCTGTCACTCTTACTCTTCTCACTAGCTCCTCTACCACTTCCTTCTCCTTCACTCCCCTAGCTTCCACTTCTCACTGTTCTGCCTGGTTTTTCCTGCCTCCAGGGCTGTGAACTCCTCGGTGGGCAGAGCCAACCGCCTGGCCCACCCCCTGGTGTGGACATCAGCCCCTGGAGGAAGGCAACAAGGATTTTTGGTTAGCCTTGGTGTTCCTATCTGGGGTGTAGGGTGTGGTGGTGTTATGACCTGTGACCCCTGGCTTGCCCAGGGCGTCACAGGTACACTTGCACTTGAACACTGCTTTTTGAAGGAACTCTGCAAGGAGGATGTTCCAAACATCGTGGAGAACTAACGGATTCTCTGTGGATGTGGCTTGTATAAATCATTCTCTCTAAAGGCCGCTTTACACGCAGCGACATCGCTAACGAGATATGGCTGGGGTCCTGGAATTCGTGATGCACATCCGGCCTCGTTGATGACGTTGCTGCGTGTAACACCTAGGAGCGACCGCTAACTATCAAATATACTCACCTAATCGGTGATCGTTGACACGTCGTTCCTTTCCCAAATATCGTTGCTGGTGCTGGACGCAGGTTGTTCGTCGTTCCTGAGGCAGCACACATCGCTACGTGTGACACCCCGGGAACGACTAACAGCGTTCCTGCGTCCTCCGGCAATGAGGTAGGTGTGTCGTTAATGCGGCTGGTCTCCGCCCCTCCGATCTATTGGCGGGCCGCTGTGTGATGTCGCTGTGACGGCGCTTGAACATCCCCCTTAAAACAGAGGTTTTTCGCCGCCCACAGCGACGTCGCTACGAAGGTAAGTATGTGTGATGCATTCCGGTGATATTGTTCGCCGCGGGTAGTGATTTGCCCATGACTCACGAATGACGGGGGAGGGTGCTTTCACTAGCGATGTTGCTGTGTGTAAAGCAGCCTTAAGTGTAATGACTCAAAATCAGGGCTCTGTGAAGGCGATCTACTCTTTCTGGATTTGATACTTACTCTGAAGATAGTTCTTAGAGGGGTTGTCCACTACTTGGCCAACCCCTCCTCATTTCCCATGTTTGGCCATTTTTTTAAACCTAATAAACAAACTCCATACAAGCTTTGCATGCCAGTACTGTGCCCGTGCTCCCGCGGCTCACGTGAGGTTGTGATGACACAAGAGCCCCACGCCCAATCACTGCCAGCTTTTTTTTTTCTCCATTATTATTATTATTATTATTATTATTATTATTATTGTTTATTTATAGAGCACCATTGATTCCATGGTGCTGTACATGAGGGGGTTACATACAGAATACATGTACACGTTACAATAGACAGACTAGCACAGGGGGAAGAGGGCCCTGCCCTTGCGGGCTTACATCCTAAAGGATTTTGGGGAGGAGACAGTAGGTGGGGTGTAGGTGGGGTGTAGGTAGGTCCATGCTTTTGGATGTATGAGTAATCAACAGGAAGTGAGACCTGCGGCTGCCGCTCGCTTACTGTTGATTACTCATAAGTCCAAAGGTGGGCAGAGAAAAGCCGGCGGTGATTGGCTGCAGAGCTAGCGTGATGTCACAACCTCACAAGAGTCCCAGGAACACGAGCGTCGGCACCACTGGAACAGTGCTGGTACAGAAGGGGAGCTTTGGCCCCATTAAAATAAACTTAAAGCCCAACATGGGGAATGAGAAGGGGTTGACCTAGTAAAGGAGAGTCCCTTTTTAATGATATTAACTGTATATTTTGAGCCATTTTCCTGCAGTTGAATACATTTAAAGCCAATCAGACTCTTCAATTTCTGAAAAATATTCTTACTTTGCAGCATTTTTTTTTCCACACCTCCCAAAAATGTTTGCACAATACTATACGTTTTTTTTTTTAACTTTATTACAATTTTATTAAACTACTGTTTTCTATTTTGTGCAGGAAGTGGTGGTATATTGAGAGGGGTCGCCAAATCAATAGCAGATTTTCAGGCTGAAGCTTCCGATCAGCAAGTAAGACCGGATCGTAATGTTCTCCATCTGACACTCGACATACATGTAAGTATAAATGGGAAAGGCAGGTTTAAGGAAACATTCTTTTCCACCAAAAAGTTTATTAATTTTTAACCCTCCTTGATATAAGATCACATTATCAGACAGAACCAAGGGTTCACTATAAAACTTAACAGGGGAATCACAATCGGATGCATTTAGAATTTTTCAAATCCAGGGCTGTACACAGAAAGGTTGGGGCTTTCTCATTTTACGGCAGCAAAGCTAGAAATAATGCTATGTAATAAGGGGCTGGTGTTAGCTAATATATATATATAAAGGTGTGTGTGTGTGTCCGCTAAAGGAATCCGCACCGTTGCATTTACAATCACGAAATTTTGCACTGACTTCTCATGTGACCCAGGGAACGTCATAAACTATGTTTGGGCGGGAAAATTTAACCCCGGCTTTACACTTACACTCCAAAAATCCTGCCTCTCAAACTGAATGGAGGTGGGAGCTACAGGCTATAAATAGCAACTGTCAGTGGTTGCTATAGGAACAAAATAAACTGATAGTATAAGAAGCTTATGTGTGAGGTAATATGATGTTTGTGGGGAGACGGATAGAGAGACAGAAAAAGACAGACAGAGACACAGACCGGCCAAAGGGACAGACAGCGACACACAGACAGAGACTGGGAGGTAGACAATTACTATACCGGGCAACGCCGGGTACTACAGCTAGTACATAATAAAAGTGTAAACTATGTAATTAAGGATGACTCTATATATCACAAGAAGTGCACTATATACTAGGGTACTGTGCTATACAGTCTACACATTTGGGTACATTCCTGTATATGTCGCGGGCGGGGAGGAGGGTGTCAGCACACCGCGCTCACCCCTTCTGCTCGGGTCCGGCAGCTGCTCAGTGGTGGCTCGAGCTGTGGGCCGGATCCCGGGGTTTCTCGAGCGACACTCCTCGCCCGTGAGTGAAAGGGGTTTGTTGGGTGTGGGGATTGTTATAGTTCGTGACGCCACCCACGGTTGTGGTGATTGCACCACCGCTGCTCTGGACGGGGATCCCGGGGATGGTGAAGGGGAGCAGCCAGGTGTTGTGTTGCCCCTCCGTGGGTAGGGGTTGGTGATCCCGGGGCCCGGTGATGGTTGTGAGGTGCGGGGCCTGGTGGGCGCAGGGACGCGGGGGCAGCGCTGTGCCTTGCGGCACTGTAGTACTCACTCAGCCTGAGACACGGACACAGTTTGTACAGTAAACCAAACTGCTGGTAGGACGGTCCCACAGACGGCTGCACCTGCACTCCCGGTAGGTGACGGTGATGTCCCTCTTCCTTGCACCTGTGTTTGACTGATGGTAGCGGTGGATTCCCTCCGGTTACCCGCTCCCCGACTGCAATCTGGGCCGGAGGAGCTCTACACTTTGCCCGCAGGCGCTGGCCCTGAGAAACTGATGCCTTGGCGGTGGCGGTGTCTCTCTGCTCCAGGTTGGGCTGTTGCCTTCAATCGGGACTTGGTTGTTGGGGGGTCTACGTCCCCTTCACTGACGGATTCGGCAAATTTGGCGACTCCTAGCCTTGCCGGGGTCCGAGAGGCCCCTGCCCTGGTGCTGACTGTCCTTCGGAACACTGCTCCAGACCACCGGGCACACAGCCAACGGGGTCCTTCCAGGAACTTCCAAACGGTCCCCCCTCCAAACAGTCACCGCCGTCGCTGACCTTGCTGTTCTGGCCCTACACTTAGCTGGACTCTTCAGGCTTTTCTCTCCCTCTGTCACCACTCTTGCTTTCCTCCTTTCTCCTTTTCTTCCCTTACTTTCACTTGCTGTTTACTTTAGCCCTGCCTGGGCTGAACTTGTTGTTTACTCAAGCTCGTCCCTGAGCTGACTGCCTGGTTTCTCCCGCCTCCAGAACTGTGATCTCCTTGGTGGGCGGAGCCAACTGCCTGGCCCACCCCCTGGTGTGAATCATCAGCCTCTGGAGGAAGGCAACAAGGATTTCTGGTTAGCTGTGATGTGCCTACCTGGAGTGTGGGGTGTGGTGGTGTTGTGACCTGTGACCCCTGGCTTGCCCAGGGCGACACATATACGTTTCCAGTGTCTGTGTGCTGCTGTTATTTTTTTTTTTTCAGACCGCACACAGACCAATTTATGTTTTAATCTGTTCCTAAGTACAGATACAGAATATATATTTCCAGCCAGTGACCGCCAACGTCTTGTTTGAAGTCAATTTGTGCTTCTTCATATGGTCAGACTTTCATGCCGACATCTTTCAGCCATGACTTATAATGATCCCCATCCTGGGCCCCTTCCAATAATATTATTCCCTCTTCTTCTCCAACACATTTTTACACCCCATATCCCTCCCCCTGCAAAATGAGTCTACTTACTTTCATCTGCTCTAGCAACGTGCAGCATCCTCTTCTGTAGCTGGCACAGGAGCCGGTATCTGAGTTCGGTGTGCCCACAATGGTGCATGAAGTTATTGCAATGCGCAGCTTGTGATGGGCATGCTGTCCTCTGATTGGCCAGCAGTATATATTGCAGTGCAGGGAGCTGGTGGGTCTCAGGCTTGCAATACATTTCAGCTGAGTGTGCGTCCTCATCCAGCTGAAATGGGCGCTAGTGTCAGTGCAGTGGGCCTCCTCCACCTCTGCGGCCTGGTGCAACAGCACCGACAATATGTCTGCCCCTAATTTATTGTTTCCCAAATGTATTATGGGAAGAGATGGGCGAATCCTCAGATATTTGGGACAGGTGGGTCCAACCAGATTTAAAAAGCCAAAAAAACAACCCAGTTTGGGACTGGAATTAATCCCGAATATCTGCCCAGACGCTGATTCCCCATATCAGTCAATGGGGACACAAATATTGCTCTTTAAAATGGTGGTAGAAAGGGCTAAGGGTATTAGCGCAGCATAGGCATACTTGGTCTCCCGTATGGCTGTTACACGACCTTCGGGGCCGCTCATAACCCTTATACATATTCACTGCTTCCCCCGCCCTCTGGTAGTCCTGGTGTTTGATTGCAGTCAGACTGCGCTCCCACTTTGTGTGACGTGTGAATACTTGGAATCACACATTCTGTCTGAGTCTATATATTGGCGTAAAAATAAATAAAAAAAGCTGTCGTAGGGTGAGGGTACCCCCCATATTATGATACCCAACACAAATAAAGCATACAGCTAAAGGCTGCAGCCCCCAGCCATGTGCTTATCTTCGCTATGTATCAAAATAAGGGTATGGTTCCAATAGCTTCTGGTGCGAGAGCATTGGAAGCGATATGCTAATGACCCTCTGCTGCGAGCGTCAACTGAGGGTCATGCGACTGATGCGATCTTGCGATTGGGTCACAGCTGTGGTGAAGAGGGTGTTCACTGGTGAGTGCAGTCCGATGTTTTATCGGATTGCACTCGTCAGTGCAAAACGCAAGTGAAACCGTACCCTTAGAGGGACTCTCGGGAAGTGTACCACCCCGCGGGCTCAGCTGCGACCGCAGAGCCGCTCAGACCCGTGCTCGTACTGCGGGTTGTGCCGAGCCTCTCACGGACCCTGGGGTCACGTCGCTCTGTAAGGGAGTTGGCGCTACACGCGGGGATTTGGGTGTTTGATTTGGACTGACAGTTCGTGACGCCACCCACGGGTTGTGGTGATTATGGATACCACTGCTGCGGTGAAGGTATGGGGAGCGGTTTAATGGCGCAGCTAGGTGTTGACCCCTCCTTCACTGTCAAAACTACTCTGCTTCTACTTGAACTTGACTTACGTTCCCGCCTGCAGGCCTGTGAACTCCTTGGTGGGTGGAGCCAACCACCTGGTCCCGCCTCCCTGGTGTGGACATCAAATCTGGAGGGTGGTGTCAAGGGTTTTGGTTTGGCTGGTGTTGCCTCACCAGGAGAGTGTGTGTGTGTGTGTGTGTGTGTGTCTACCTGTGACGACCTGCATAGTCCAGGGCGTCTGTCAGTTTACGCTGTGGAGAAAAGAACCATGCTGGACATCGAATTTCTATAAATCCCATCCATTTTGCTTCCACTGTACAACGCAGTATTTTGGAAACAACAAAAACATGCTGAATCCATAACGTAAACCCTGTGTGCACCCATCCTAAATGTCGTATTGTCTGTAGATGTCCCCTCTGGATTGTGATGTGCTGTGGAATATTTTGGCGCTGTAGAAATAAAAATTATTACAACATTATTGGCACTCAGTCATACACGAACACTAAAGTCTATTTCATAGAAAGGCAATTGGTGTAAGCTCCCATGAGAACATGGCTGCAGTCTCCGTGCATGGTCAGAGACTGATCCCTTGCCTGCTGCACAGGATCTGAGCACATAATGCCGGGTCACAGTGTCTAGTCTAGTAAGCACGCCTTTCTTCCGGACTGTCAGGCCCTCCCACCTCATTAAATACCTGTTACCTGAAAGTTGGGAGGTAAAGTAACTTGAAACCGGCCTCCTCTAGGCTGTCTCCAGACTATGACATTTACATTCCGTAGAAAGGCTGCAGCAAGGCGGAAGAAGGAGCTCTCGTCCTGATTCTGCTCACAGGACTTGTATGCTTGTATGCTTGTGATACACAACTTTTTATTTTTGGATCTTTTTTTTTTTTTTTCTCCTTGATGCGTCAGTTGCTTCCTTTTTTCTTTTGTCGTCTTCTTTCGTTTGGCTTCTAATTGGTGACGTGCCGGAGCTGGAGCTGAACAGAGGTCTTTTCATAACTGTCAAGCCGGTCAATGCTGAAACACTGTCATATGTATGCGATTAAGCTGCCAAGCAACTACCGAGATCCCGTTTAAAAAGCAGGAAGCGGAATCTACAGGCTACTACAGTATATCCCGGACGATAACACAGGCCAGTTTTATGTTTTTATCCTCGCTTCTAATTGTTTTTTTTGGTCTTGACTTTATGGAGAACGTTTTGAAGCCCTGTATGACGGACTTGTTTTAATTTTTGGAAATTTTTATAAAACTTTCTTCATATCAAAGAGACTTCTCCTCTTTGATGGAAATGGCTATTTTGAAGATCTGCTGATCCTGTTATATTAGATGTCTTAACCCCTTTTTTTATAAACCAGAAACTCCATGAATATGGAAGGGAAAGGTGGCATTACTAAAGAGACAAATCCTCCAGCAACCCCAACGGCAAATTTACCCAGCAGCTCTTCACCGTCTGTTGTTGCGAAGTTTTCCATTAGGTCGTTTTTTGGAATCACTACAAAGTTGGAAAATCCGAAACCCAAAGATGACAGCGCAGTTCTCAAAGCATTCCGCTCCTTAGGAAACAAAGCAGAAGAGCCATCTAACCAACGGGATGAGGTTGAAGGGGCAAATGGTGAACCCGTAAAGGAAAAAGACGCCGCGATGGATGGTGCAAGGCAGCCGGAGGAGTTAAAAGAACAAATTAAAGATGAACAAATTAGCCAGGATGAGCAATTAGACGGGGATTTAGAAATTACAAGAGAAAGGGATTTACACCATGAGGAGGATTCACAAGTCTTCAGAGGACAAGGTAAAAGTGACGAAGTGGGGAAGGAAAACAAAGAACTTCATCCACAAATAGATAACCTGGGAGGGACAGAAGCCAAGGTTTTACAAGAGCAAGAGGATGAAAAGAAGGGAGTGTACACAAAGCGTCTGAAAGCTTCAGACATTTGTGAGGATGCAGAGTCTGAGATGCATTCTGCATCAGACCCTGCACCAGGTGAAAAGGACGGTGACCAGGATGGTATGCTGGTACATGGTACTCTAGTTCACATCTCAAGTGATTCAGATTCCGACAGCGAAGACTCCAAGCAAGATATCTGCCAGAAAAAAACAAAGACTTCTGTGTCCCCACATTTATCTGATTCTCAGTTATCCATGAACAATGGCCCTAAGCAGAATTCAGAATTGGAAAAGACTGAGGGTACTGTTATCATAGAGGGAGATGGCCAGCCTGAGCTAGACCTGAACAGGCCAGAAAATGCAGGGGCGACTATGGATAAGTGTATTACTAATGAAAATGTAGAGGAAAGTAGTCAAAGTTCTCAAAAGCCTGTCCCGGCTACTAATGGCCTTGGTGAGAAGCCATTCCAACTACCTTCCATTTTTAGTAGCTTTTTGGTGCACAAGAAGGGGACAGCTGCAGATGAAAAAGACACTGTTACGGTGAAACAAGGGGATAGTGACTTGGCTTTCTTAAAACTTTCCCAACCTGTGCAAAAATCCAAACTTCCAAATGGAGCTCCAGTCCGGAAAAAAGAAATGAGGTCACCAGTGGAGGCTAAAACAAGTTCCAAATTCATGGAGCAACTCACCTTGCTGCTCGCCTTTGATACGCCAAAACAGGAAGAGAAGGAGGAGGAAGACCCCCTTCCAGGTGAAACCCCTAATGGTGACCAAGACAACCATGTTGTAGAGGAGAAGCCGGAGTCTGCACTGGAAGCATTTAAGTCTTTCTTTACAGGTGCTTCAAAGAAGACCCTACATCCTGATTCTCTGGATCTGGAGGCCGTGAAACGGAAGCAAAAGACTGACAAGGAATCGTTGAAATCCATCTTTGAAAAAGCCAAATCCATAGACCCTGACCAGACCATGGATAGGACCAGTGTATGTTTGATTTATTTCTCTACCCCCCCCCCCCCCCCTGTATTGTAGAGCTTAAAGGGGTTGTCCGGGACTGAACAAATGATGTTCTGTTCTGTGGATAGATCGGTAGGGCCTGTCATACCCACTGCTCAGCTATCTGTTCCAGATCCAACCAATGTAGTAAAATTCCCATTCATTTGAGCTGATAGATGGGGGTGTTGGGTGCCAGTCTCCCACCCCCTTCCTTTGTCGATGACCAATCTCATGGATAGGCCATTAATTGTTTAGTCCTGGACAATTTTTATATCCTGCCAAGGTTTGGTTTATGTACATATCCATATTATGCATCCATTGGTAAAAACTGTCCTCCATAGGCACATCTCTTAACGTTCCATAACAAAATTAAATCTCCTTTTAGTGTCTATATATTGTGTAGCACTTCACAGTTCAGAGGGTACATGTACGAACCATTCAGTCACTACAGAGCTACGCATTTGTGTCCAACCATTCACATGCATTACATTTTTCATTAAAATTGTTTAACTAAAATGTCATCCTACTTCAGGTATCTATGAAGTCAGTCTGCTTGTATATATAAAAGCTGACAGTCGTGATCTTCTGTAATGCACAATGGAGAAGACTGGGCAATATTTACTAGGGACGTAACAGGTTGTTTTTTTTTTTACCTTCTGTTGCAGCCAGACAATAGCCCATCGGACCCTGAGGATCGAACCCCTGGCAAATTGCAGGCAGTGTGGCCACCTCCGAAACCAAAGGATGAAGAGGAGAAAGTGGGTCTGAAATATACTGAAGCAGGTAGGACAACAATTGGAAGGTTTCACAGCGTTTCTAACTTTTTCTGTAACATTACATCTTTTAAGGGGAAGAAAAACATTAGGCCGGGGCCACACGGGGCACTACTGCGATGATCGCATGACACTCAACTCGCGCTGGCAGCACAGCAGGAGCCGAGTGTCATTGTAGTATCCATGCGACTGAGGTCCTACTGTGTGAGCGGACCTCAGCTGCGGGGGGTGGGCCGGCTCTGAGGAGGGGTGGGCCGGCACGGAGGAGGGGAGGGAGGGATTTATCTGCCTCTCTCTTCCGTAGCCGGCTATTGTGATTCTCGCTCTGCACGAGTGGTACACCGGTGTACCGCGAGGGCAGTGCAATTTTTCTCTCGCCCCATTCACTTGAATGGGTGCGAGAGAAAAGAGTCTCAGCAGTCACAGCATGCTGTGATTTTTTTTTTTTTTTTTCTCGGTCCGATTAGGGCTGAGAAAATAATCGCTCATGTGCGCTGACACACAGGCTAGAATTGGTCCGAGTGGAATGCAATGTTTTTTTTTTTTTTTTTTTTAACTATATTTTTATTCAAATTTTTCAATAACATAACACTGGCATAAGCGAATTCAGCATTGTAAATTCAACATTACATTGTCATATTTGATCATCCCAAATTCCATACCAATTTTTAAAATCAATAACCGTAACATGGCAAGATAAAGCAAAGGAAAGAAGCGACCCCTTAACCCATCATTCTTATCATTCCCCCCATTGAACCCTTGTGAACATGGTAATGACATACAATAAAGAAGTCCCACTCAAATCGGTTATTTCCCCCTCTCCTTTTAGTCAGCTTTCGGCCTTTCCTCCCCCACCTCCAAGCCATCCAATGTATCCTTCAATTTTTCAGTATGATACCAGACTGTGTCTTTTAAAGGTGACATAATCCTGACTATCTCCTCCCGAGTACAATAGGCCAGTATGAATTTCTTCCATTTGTTAAAGTGCTGTCGTATTCTATCCGCCCTCCTTTCGAATGCAATGTTTTATCGCACTCCACTCGCACCGATTTTCTCGCCGTGTGGCTTAGGCCTTAAAGAAAGGCTGCACCTTAACTTCCTTTTAGTGTTCCTGAAGTCATATATACATTTCCCATCCAGGCCTTATATTGGGCATTAAGAAAACCATGTTCTTTCTCGAGTGTTCCCGTAAAGTTGTCTCTCATAATCCTGGTCCATTTGCCATAAACGAGTCAAAACCAAAGGCTGCACCGGCTCTGGTGGGTCCTAACCTATTCATGCATTGTGTTTTATTAGAATCACTGGCTTATGTTGTGGTTTGTTTTTTTTTCCCTTTTTGGTGGGTGCATCTTTTGGGCTGATAAAGAAGCTGGACCCACAGCTTTGTTTCAAAAGTAGTCTCAAAACGTTGTGTGTTTTTTGTTGTTTTTTTTTTTTTTTTTTAATGGACCATAGAGAACAATTGTATATTACTTGTGACTTTTATTTTAGGGGCAAACTGAATAAGATATTCATTCATGTTCATACGTTGTGTTGGAAGGCTAAAATCCGACTCCGAATGGATTTTGGTTTAAATTTAGCCCGAGATTTTACTTGTTTCTTGCAGTGGATGAAATCTGTGCTGAGGTGTAAGATTGGGCATGTAACATATTTACAACCGGCATCATTTTTAGAGGTTGCTGCTGAAATGTGGTTTGTGGGAAAAAAAACATGCATACCACCCACGCACCATGCGCACACATACACGCACCACATGCACACACATGCACGCACCACACACGAGCACACCACACAATTATTAAAGTTATTAATTTATATTTAACACTGAGGACATATAAATATATATATAATCTGCTACTTTGATGGCCTATCCTTAGGATAGGTCATCAATGTCTGATTGGCTGGGTTCTAACACCCTACACCCCCACCGATCAACTGTTGTAAGTGCCAGTGGCAGCAGTTAGCGGCCGGAAATGCTCAGTTGTGGAGTCATAGCGGCTGGGCACCGCACATCTGAGGATGTGTAATACTTGGCTGCAGGGCAGCTCCGGAACTGAGCATTTTTGGCCACTCAGTGCTGCTGCTGGCACTGAAAACAGTTGACCGGTGGGGGAGTACGGTGTCCGACCCTGGCCAATCAGACATTGATGACCTATCCTAAGGACAGGTTAGAATGTAAAAGTAGTGGACAAACCCCTTTAAAGTTTCTATCAATGGCTGAAGTTTGCTATGGAAAAATAAACTCTGTACTCTCCTTCTCCAGGTCCACTGGAGAGTTTGCTACTCATCCCAACTTTTTTGGGCATGGCTATGGTGCTGACATTAACTTGACAAAGACGGTGGTCTATCTTTTAATTTAGCGTCTCTGCTGGCATACACGAAATGCCGTGCTCAGAGCTACTACGGTCACAGATGGCTGCTGCGCTGTCGACTACAGCCAATGCCACACCGCAGCCACATTGGTAGAGACTCACCATTGGACCCAGATAAAGTGACGTGTGTGTGTGTGTGTGTGTTTGTTTTTTTTTAAATTAAAAAACTGCAACCAAGGTAGAAACTTAATTGAAAGGAAACAACCCTATCCTGAGATCTAAGTGTTAGGATTTTTGGGGTCATACTTAAAAATCTGCCAGAAGCTTCGAGTACTGCAGTGATTTTAATGCACTTATGAGAATGTGTAAGTGTTAATGTTATGCTCTTCAATCATAGTGCAGCATTTCTGTTCAGATGGCCATTGTAAAATGTGGCTCAGTACCATCCCAAAATGATAACCATGAGTAGCCCGGCGTGTCTGTGCATGTAAGTGTACCACCCCAGCAGCGGTCAAACCTCTCGGATCCGTATGTCACTGCCCGTGGCTCAAGGGTCTCCGGACCCGGGGGCTAAGGGTCACACCTGAATAATTAAGGGGGGTATTTACAGGGGAAGATATATAGTTCGTGACATCACTCGTGGTGTGTGGTAATAGGGAGTACCGCCGCTGCCGTTGGGAGTACGCGGGGTGATGGAGTGGGGCAGCTAGATGACGTTACCCTCCACAGGTAGGGAAAGGCCCCGGGACCCTGGATGGTGGTATGGGGTGCAGGGGGAGCACAGGCTCGCTGGTTGCAGGGGTTAATCAGGTAATTAGCAAGAAATCAGACGCGGACAACGTAGTAAACAAAGTCTCTAGGTGCCGCTGCCCTCCTGGGGAGCTCGTCCAGATCCCGTCCCCTGCAGTACTGCCTGGTGGTCTTTGGCCTGCCTCCTGGCACTGTATTTTAGAGTGTTCAGTTGGCCCGTCATCTTGAAGCTTTCCAGGCCCCGCTCCCTGCTAAGAGTAGCCGAGGAGCTTGCTCTCAGGAGCTCACGCTTGGGATTTCAGTGGGCTGCTTTGCTTGGAAAGCCCTATCCCCCTCGTTGCGCTAGTGACTCCGATTTCTGAGCTTCGTGGGATTAGTCTATATAGGCCCTGTCCTCCGCAGGTTAATTGCTGGGTTGCTTGAAGCTTCTCCTCCATGACCTAGGGTCCAGTACCCCAACGTGCCTTCGTTCCCAGCCCGGCTATTGAACTGCGGCTGCTAGCTATCCTCAAAGACTAGCCAAGCACCCAGTCCCAATCTTCCACGACCGAGTCTGATGACGCCTGGTCCAGACCACAGTCTGTGACCTAGTCTGCTTTACCCCTGGGAGCTCCAACTCCCAGCTTCCTCCGAGCTTCTCACAGCTCGAGGGCTACCACTCAACTGACTTGTCACCTCCCACCTCCCTGTCTGACCCCTAGGTGGGCGGCCCTATTCCAGCTTAGCAGCCCACTGGTGTGCCTGACATAGTGTGGTGCGAGGTGTAACTAGGACTTGTGGATGCTGGTGGAGGCAGTACCGCAAGGTGGGGACCCAGAACCATGGGGGGTTGAGCCCTGCATGAGGAGAGAAAGATTGTGCAGAACCCTGTGACGACATGACTAGTCCAGGGCGTCACATAAGAGCTGCCATCAATCTACATGCACTAGTTTATAAATTGGACCAGACTCTCTCATACAGCAATTTGTTTTTCACACGTATTTGTGGAACAAGACATAGGCTCACATTGGGTCTGTGCACGGTTCATTTGCCACATGGACTAAAAGCACCTACATCTGAGTGTACCCTTGCATCAACTTTTTTTTAGGCAGAAAAGTAGTTTGGACAGGATTCATTGACAATCTGATGTCTGCCCGCATATTTAGTTCTCATTGTGACCTCTGTGATTTATTCTTGTATGCATAAATAGTTGAATTTTTTATTTTTCTTTTTTCTAGTAGTGTATTGGCATTTGGTTAATTTTTTTTTCAGTTTTTACCATCTTAGTTTCATTAATAACTTTTCTTAATAAAAAAAAAACACACAAAGCATATACTACCTATTAGTGTTAACGCACATTGCTGTCACTGATTTATCAAGGACCCATAGACTTGTATTACTAATTTTGATCCGTGATTCAAAAAATGGCCATGTCTTTGAAATTTTTGTGGACATGGTAACAGCTTCATACATTATAATGGGTTACGTGTTCCATAGAGCATATACATGAAAACCGGCCAAAAGAGCACTAACCTCCCCTCCCATACACACTAAAATAATCACCAATATCAACAAGTTCAGCCAATGCTACTGTGGCCCCCATAATTGGTGCACTGGCAGACTGATCATGGGGAAAGATGTCGATCGAGCATGTTCTCCAAGTGATAAGCCATCAACCTTCATGTCAGGTGGCCATTTCCTCATAGAAAACATGGGAATGATCTGTCAAAGTGCTCCTGTATGTGGGAGATACGGTGAATATGGCTATGTCAGCCAAACGATGGACCAATCGTCACCGGGTCAACAGCCCTTAAGTGTTTGTTTTTTTTTTTGTTTTTTTGTTTTTTTTTTTTTTTTTTTTAACCTGAGTGATACTTCAGTCTTCTCAAAGATATTGGTAGAGCTTGTACAAAGATCGCATCCTCCATGTAGTAGGTGATAATTGTCCGATTGCTAGGGCTCTTTGCTGGGATCCACTCTGATCAAAAGAACTGGGGGTCTAAAAAGGAGTAACGGTAAAGTATGTACACTGCTGCTTTATTCAAAGTTCATGAGACTGATGTAGGCAAGCACAACTCTACTCAATCGCTGGAATGCCTTTCTCGTAATTGTTTAGAGGTCCCAGTGGTGACACCCCCAGCAATCGGACACTTAACAAATCTACATGATCGGTGATCTCTAGTGATGAGTGATCACTAAATGTTCTTAACAAGTACCAAGGACCCGAACATGGTAAACACTTGGATGGACGCAACTCAAACATCTGTGTATAATGGAAGTCAATGGGCAACGTAAGTATGTTCTTTGGAAGAGGTTCCTGGAAAAAGGCTCAAGTTCTCCTTTGACTTCCATTATACTCGGGTACTCGAGTCGCGTCCATTCGAGTCTCCAACTGCTCTTAAGTACCGAAAGCGAAAAACTGTGGGAAGAAAGGCGCAAATAGGGTCTTACCCGGTATAACAATGGGAGGTGAATGTGTAACAGGAACACTCACCTGATGTGGTTGTGTCAGTCACAACCCCTTTGACAGCATGAAAGTAACGTGGAAGGCAGCAGTCCCGCAAAAACGGAGTGATTTCAGACAACAGGAGAAAAGCAGGTTTAAATACCGCGCCAAACCCCAGGAGTCCAGATGAAGTTAGTAAATCTCTTTTTTTCTTTATTTTCACAGGTCTACGCGTTTCAAGGACATATCCGTCCTCTTCCTCAGGACAAATGCAGAGAATACTACCTAGTATTCTCTGCATTTGTCCTGAGGAAGAGGACGGATATGTCCTTGAAACGCGTAGACCTGTGAAAATAAAGAAAAAAGAGATTTACTAACTTCATCTGGACTCCTGGGGTTTGGCGCGGTATTTAAACCTGCTTTTCTCCTGTTGTCTCTTAACAAGTACCGAGCACCTGAGCATGGTAGTGCTCCCTCATTGCTAGTAATCTATTGTAAATCCTGAAATACTTTTTTAAATGCTGTATATCAGGAACTGTGAGGTTCCTCCAATTGATGAAACTATGAACATACGACACAATCAGTAAAATGTAGAAATGGAGAGCATATTATATTTGCAGTATAGTTGCCAGCTCTATTTCAGTAAGCGCAGAGTGAGTAATATTATCTTGTATTTTGCATAGTGATTAACCGGCTCCAAAAACAAATATTTGGCTACGGATGTGACACTATCCTCCTTGTATTTGGTGTTTATTATTTACCTATGTGAGATAATGGTCTGAGATGTGAGCTATTTGTGTTGCTATGATTGATGACTTGTGGAAGTCTCCTGTTTTTTACTCCAGTAGTAGATTTAGTATTTTAGAGGAATTAATTCCCCATAGTGAACAGTTCATGTTATTGTATAGCAGTAGCAATGAATGATGTGACTGCATCCGGGGCAAGGCTAGACCTGCGCATCCTTACCCGGTAATGACGTCCCCAGACAAATGCCTTTAAACAAATCCCTAAAGTATAAAAAGTGCTGCGTACCCCCTGAAAAAGAAATACTATCCTGAGTGCCATCTTTGTTTCACTCTCACAAAGAAAGTGTTGACTCACGTAATTTTCCTGTAGTGATGGGTGAATAGTAAATATTCATTTTCTGATTATTCGTAATGAATCCAAAAGTTTGATTCCGGTATTTGTCAAAAATATCAAACCTAATGCAAGTCAATGGGGAACCAAGCATTTTTTTTTTTGTGCTGAAAATGTGGCACCCCTGAGGCTGCAGTCGCCACAAAATACTGCACCTCACTTAAGGTGCGGTATTCAACTCGAGTAAGGAGGGAATTAATCACTGGTGTTCTACATTCACACCTTTTTATATAAAGCTTAGGAGCCTTCTCACAGGGGAGTTGGACTATGGTAGGCAGGGAGTTAGCCAACACAAAGCTTGGGACTGTCCCGGTCACTAGGACAACCACCGGGGGGGGCGGGTTCCATTTGAGGTAGAAATAGGAGCAAACTCGCACAATCACTAGTCAGTCTATCCGGGACATCAGTTCTGGGGCACATCAGCAACACTTTCTTCTCTCCACGGGGCGTGCGGCTTGGAGCGGAGCGCTCAGCTCAGGCTCCTCCCGGCTTGAAGGGCAACTCTGAAAAAGGGCTTTCTTTTTCTTTCAAACATGGTGACTTCTTCTAACTTATCCGAGGTTGACAGGGCCCATCACAGCGGGTGACCGTTACTACTCGGGTGAGCGGCACAAAGAGTAAGTAGACACACCTGGATCCGCAGAAACTGACTCCTCTTATTACCAGCCCCGCGCCAAAGGCAATCGCCATCACTACTCCCCTCATCATCCTCCCCAGGGCCCGCTCTGTGGGGAGCTATATCATCTCTGCTGCTATTACCATTCGCCCCGGAGGACAGCTACCGCAGCGGCGGCTGATCTCTGGCCGTGTACCACAGGTGGCGTCACGACATTTATCCTACTACTATCCCAATCATCTTTCCTCCTTATTGGTGTACACCTTGGGGCACGAAGCCAGGCAGGCCACCGCAACATCCCAGACCATCACATCGGCCCGGTGACCAGTAACTCTGGTACGAGACCCCGTTCCGGACACCCCCTGCCCCCTGGGTGCTACAAATACTGAAATAGTACTTTGTATTTGATTAAGCATTATCTGAACACAAATAGGTACTACTCACCCATGACTAGTCATCCGCTCCCTTGCATACAGAGCAGGTTAGCACAGGTAGTGCATTGTAGCCATGCCATGGACCGCCTGCGCCAAGGCATTGACGTCTTGTAGGTCTTAGATCTATGCCTCCTTGCTCTACCACAGGATTCATCTGTAGCTGCATCATGTTTAGACTAACATACAATATAGTTCAAAGTGGTGCAAGTTTTTTTTTTGTTTTTTGTTTTTTTTATTTTTTTTGTAAGCATAAGAATTTTGTAACACCAACCATACCAGTCACCTCCATCCCATGCTACTCCACTATTATAAAGTAATGCTACATAAGTAGGAAGTGGACAGCCCGGCTTGTGTGCAGTCATCATCCCAAATACATGACAGCTTTAGTCATCCCAAATATCTAGATCATTGTGCAATTAGCGATGACACTATGCAGCACAAGCATATCTATAAATATGCATTGCCGAGCCTCTCTAGAAGCAATGTTTAAGATGCCAGCTTAACATACCATATTAAGGTTACAAATAAGAGGAGCAAGTGATAGTTACTCCATTGTAAGAGCAAGAAGACTTAAAGGGATTTTCTGATTTTGGAAAACCTCTGGCTGCACCTTGTTAGGGGAAAAAAAAACAAAACAAAAACTTTATTCACACTCTCTGGGTCCAGCGCAGAGTATGTGAGGGCAATAAGTTATAAAAATAACAGGATGGTACATCACCGTTCCAGGGAATGAAGCTCTGCGTAGCCCAATCTCAATGGAACAGTGGCCGGACACTGACAGAGTGCAGAAGTAGAGATTAGCGAACTTGTTTGAAAAAGGTTCACAAATCTCAAATTCGGCACCAGTCTTCCCCATTCGCATTCGGGTTCAGATTCCCAAACACTTTTCTCAATCTGTAAAATTCAGCCTTTGTGCGGTAACTGTTCGCGTTTGCACTAATGCATATCTTCTACCTTTATTATGACTTTGGATAGGATAGTGGTGCTGTACGATGATTGGGGGAAGAGTGGGGAGAGGTCAGGAGCAGCCGACTGTTCATATTTTTTTGTTTATCTTTTTCTCTGGAGGTTTCTGCACTCAATCAGAGCACAGAAACCATCCACAAAGTTCAGTCATAAGGGCTTGTGTCATTTGCTGCCTAAGTCACATGTCCCTCTGCATATAAGTAGACTTGCGGCATTGGCACCATTTTGACACTGCTACAGATTGGGGAGGGTGCTGCTGCATATCTATCAGTGCATGTGTCGTGGGCGGAGGAGGGGACGCTTCGCTCTCCCACTGCTCTGGTCCGGCTGCTGCTGCTCGGTAGTGGCTCGAGCGGTGTGCCGGATCCCGGGGACTCGAGCGGCGTTCCTCGCCCGTGAGTGCAAGGGGGGGAATGGTTTTGGGGATTGATTGTCCGTGACGCCACCCATGGTTGTGGTGAGATTGGTGACACCACCGCTGCTCTGGACGGGGATCCCGGGAGCGATGACAGGGAGCAGCTAGGATGTTGTTTTCTCCCCTCCGTGGGTAGGGGGTAGGTTGTCCCGGGGCCCGGTGATGGGGTAGGGATGGATGGCAGGCGGGTTACGGGGCCTGGTGAGGTGCAGGGTTGCGGGGGCAGCGCTGTGCCGCACGGCACGGTGGTACTCACTCAGCCAATGATGAGGACACGGTTCTTAGTAAAACACACGGCTGGATGGACGGGTCCCACAGATTGCTGCGGTGTTGTTTCTCCCGGCAGGTTGATGGTGAATGCTTTTCCCTGCACCTGTGTAGTGTAAACTGTTCCAATGGGTTCCCACCGGTAACCCGCTCCCCAGCTTTGAAGGTTGCCGGAGGAGCCCCTTTTGCCCGCAGGCTCTGGCCCTGGGAATTGTAGCCTTGGCGGTGACTGTGTTTCCCTCTCTCGGTTGGACTGTTGCCTTCTGTCGGGACTTGGCTGCTGGGAAACCCAGGAGGTTCCCTTCGCTAACGGATTTGGCAAATTGCACGGCGACTCCTAGCCTTGCCGGGGTCCGTAAGCCCCCGCCGGATTATGCTGGCTTCTCTTTGCGTACCGGTCCGGTACCGTCGGGCCACCGCCCGTCCACGGTCCTTACGGTTGGCTCCAATAGGCCTCTCCTGCAGACGGTCACCACAGTCTGCCAACCTTGCTGTTCTGTCCGGGCCACACACCCGGACCAACTTCAGTCTGCTCAACTGCCACTTTACTTCCTCTCTCCACTCCTCTCCAAACTTCAACTCCAAACCTTAACTGACTGTTTTTCCCGCCTCCAGGGCTATGTACTCCTCGGTGGGCGGGACCAACCACCTGGCCCACCCCCTGGTGTGAACATCAGCCCCTGGAGGGAGGCAACAAGGGTTTTTGTCTGACTTTGGTGTGCCTGACCGGGAGTGTGGTGTGTGTTGGTGTAGTGCTTGTGACGTCCTGGCTTGTCCAGGGCGCCACACATGTAAATACTAATTCATAACTCTATGCTCCTGGCACAAATATACATTTCAGCATCTAAATACTGATTAATTCAGTGGTCCTGCCAGAAATCGAAATTTCAGCATGTCAATTCTGAAAGCTAAATCTGTGGTCCTGTGGCCTGACCCAAAGAGACCTGCATGGCCCAGACGTGACTGCTGTACCATTAGACTATTTGTAGTTTGGTGAAATTGATGCCACTTTTCTGGTGTCTGCCCCTAATTTTGAGAAATGGGATGAGGACTCCCAGTTGGGTCTCCTTTGTTGTGTGATGCTTTTAGAAGTATGGCTCCCAGACTAGCAGGCATGTCTGACACCCTAGCCTATCAGGTCGTTACAGGGTATTGTGCAATCTGCCCTTCTGCACAGTATCCAATCCTCCTTGGTTACGGATCCCTGTTTGGTGTTGCGAAAATCAGAGCCAGTCAAAATCCTAGGAACACTTTGCACTACACCCACCAGACACACCATTGGGGGGCCTGAAGGGAACAGGGCCGCCCACTTGGGGGGGTTGGTAGGGGAAAGTGAGAAAGTGAAGAGGAGTTGAGTGGTGACTCTCGAGAGGAGAGGTCATTGTTTGGGAGCAGGGCTACTTGAGGCTACTAGGTAAGAGAAACTGTGGAAAAAGAAGCGCAATAGAGTCTTACCCCAATATATTTATGGTGAGGAAATGAGCAATACTACTCACCAAAAGGGGTTGTGAAAGTCACAACTCCTATAACAGCATGTAACTCCAAGCCACGGCAGCGGTCCCCATAAGGCAGATAACAGAGCAGTAGAGATGGGTTTCAAAGCCGCGCCAATGACCAACAGATCATGAAAGCTTAAGATTAATGTTGCTTTATTTCATGCACAGGTCTACGCGTTTCAGGAGGCACAGCTCCCTTCTTTAGGACAAACTGGCAAAGAACAACAATGGGCAGATTTGATGGACTGTGTTTCTGCCCATTGTTGTTCTTTGCCAGTTTGTCCTGAGGAAGGGAGCTGTACCTCCTGAAACGCGTAGACCTGTGCATGAAATAAAGCAACATTAATCTTAAGCTTTCATGGTCTGTTGGTCATTGGCGCGGCTTTGAAACCCATCTCTACTGGTCTCTGTTATGAGGCTACTAGGTGGCAGACGTTGGTCTGTGCCTGGTAGGAGCTGGAACCCCGATCGCAGGGGATCGTGTCAAGGGGCACGGATCTGCCGAGGAGGGCAGCCGGCGGCCTTGAGCCATCTCTGGGCATGACTGGGTACGTGGACTCTAGGCCGGGAAGTAGTTTCAAGCTTCCTGGTAATTTACTCGACGGGGGTGAAGTCTTCAAGATTCATCCCTCACCCGCTCCAAAATTTGGGTACTAGCGTAACGATGGGATAGGACTTTTCCCTAAACACAGTCCATCAAATCCCAAACGTGAACCCTGAGAGCAAGCTGACTCCGTTAGCCATATGGGTGAGCGGGACCCGACTAGCTCCACACTATAGGGTCCAAACAGTGAAGAAGCTGCCACGGAGAAGGTCACAGGCTAACAAGCAACACCAAGGACACGGATCCAAGCGTGCTCCCTTTTTGCTGCAGCGCTACTCAGAATTCTGGTTTACAAGTTCAGTGTCAGTATTTTTGGACTGAGTGTGTAAGAAAAACCTCTTTTCCTTCCCAACTGCACCCCTTCGCTACCACCACCGGGCCCCGGGGCACAACCCCCTACCCATGGAGGGGTTTAACACCTCGCTGCTGTCGCGGGCGGAGGAGGGGACGCCGCGCTCTCCCACTGCTCGGGTCCGGCTGCCGCGGCTGCTGCGACCTGCTGCTGCTCCGTGGCTCGAGCGATGGGCCGGATCCCGGGGACTCTAGCGGCGCTCCTTGCCCGTGAGTGAAAGGGGGTTTGGGTGTGGGGATTGTTTATTGTCCGTGACTCCACCCACGGTTGTGGTGATTGAGTGTACACCACCGCTGCTCTGGCCGGGGATCCCGGGAGTGATGGTATGGCGCAGCCAGTTGTTGTGTTGCCCCTCCGTGGGTAGGGGTTGGTGATCCCGGGGCCCAGTGATGGAGTTGGGATGGTGGACAGGCGGGCTAGGGGGTCTGTGGAGGTGCAGGGGCAGCGCTGTGCCGCACGGCACGGAGGTACTCACTCAGCCAGTAAACACGACACAGTTCTCGGTAGACAAACGGCTGGTTGGACGGGTCCCTTGGACGGTTGCTGTTGTTGTTTCTCCCCTGACCCAGTTTAGTGGGATAAGTCCTTTCTTTCGCCTCAGTGCACCCTCCTCCTGTGTTACGGCTTCCAGCTGGCTCCCCGGTTCAGTACCGGTGGGCCACCGCCCAGCCCCGGCTACCTACGGTTCCACCAGCTGTCTCCCCGGCTCCCTGCAGACGGCCACTACCGTCTGCCGGACTCTCTGTATGAGGCCCTAGGCTCCAACCTAGGCCCCTGGCTATGTCTGCTTCTCTGCAGACCTTCTCTCTTCCTCTCCTAGGACTTGACTGGGCTTGTTTCCTGCCTCAGGCCAGCTAACTCCTGGGTGGGCGCCTCAATCTCCTGACTCTGCCCACCTGGTGTGTCAGTCTGAGCTCGAGGCAGAAAGCAGGTCACTTTGGGGATGTCTGCTGTGAACTGCTGGGGGTGGGGGTGTGTGTGTGTGTGTGTGTTGTTACCTGTGTCCCCTGGCTTGTCCAGGGCAACACACTGCCATATCTCCGCCACCGGGCTCCCCCCAACAGCAGTGGTGGTACTCCCTTACCTCTCACCGTGGGTGACGTCACGAACTTCCATATCCCCCTTTTCACTTCGAGTATCCGCGCGACCCCACTCCCGAGTCCGGAGACCCCTCTAGCTACCGCAGGTCCGGATTCGAGCGGCTCGGCCGCTGACACGGGGGCGGTACACATGCACCTACCTTTCACTCCTCTAGCTCTCTTACTATCCTTAAATGTGTCTAGCAATAATAGTCTATGAAGCTAATATTGGTGCCACCTGAGTGGGCCTGAGCAGAAAAGCAGTTTGAGCTGTTGAATCATGTGTGGTGACTCCCAGTTCACCAGGCCTACACCGGTCACTCATCCACCTCCAATATTTCTTATGTTAATAGTCTAGGGAGCTAATGGCTGTTCTTTGAGCTGTTCTGGCAGCTCTTGGGCCCTCCTGAAGCTGTTGTATATGCCTTTTGGTTTTGCCTCCCTTTTAATTCAGTGGGGTTCGTCAAACTGTTTGGCGAACACCGGGAAAGTCGGCGAACCAAACCTTGTAAGGTTCACTCATTTCTACACAGCAGTTGGCTTTTTCTGCCAGTCCCATGGATGACTTAGTACTGCCTACATCATACACTTTTAGAAGAAGCTTTCTTCCCCCCTTTTAAGTTTTCCCTGTACTCAGTTCACAATTGGTGGAAAGTAGCTATGCAGCATGGGCAACTTTTATATTGATACTGTTGCTCTGACTCAGGGATTGGAATGAGACCAAGCACTTGCTATAAGCAGCAGCAGTACCTTTTCTTGAACTTTTTCCACCATCAGTTGTTGTTTTTGCTCTTTTTAGCTTTTAGTTTACTCTTTGCTTTCTAGCGCTGTCTTTGCACGCTTTTGCCCTCTTTTGGTCTTTGCGCACTTTTGCTTTTTTTTTCTTACAAATGCTTTTATGCCTGGGCCTGCTTTGACTATCTGTAACCTGATGTCACAGTGAAGCTTTTAGAAGTAAATTGAGAATGAATGATCCATTTAGTGAAAACTGGAAGAGGAGTCTGATAAGTGGAGATAAAAGCTTTTTTTCGGCAATAAGATAAATTACAAGTTTTATCACTATTGATGGTTTTTTTTTTTTTTTTCTGCAGAAAAAACTACAGGTAGATGTTAGCCGAAGGACATTGATAAAAAAATATAAAACTTGATCTACCAAGTAATTTTTTTTTGTGGCGAATATATATATATGGTATACTTTAATTTCCTGCGATGTCAATAAAGTGTATCATATTCAATATTGAGGTTTATTATATTTGTACCTACATTTGTGGTGCAGTTACTCCACTGCTTCGCAACAGCCATTATTTGTTTTTCTCTCCCCTTTTTATTCTAACTACTGTACGCATTGATGTCTGTGAAACAATGGAGTCCTAATGGAAATGAATTAGAGGTGATACTAATGGAAACCTTTCAGCTAGTTAACAGTTTTGAAGATGGTGATCAGTTGCTACAATGTATAACCCCCCCCCCCCACACCCACACCAAATTTTTCCTTGCACGGTTTTTCAGATGTGACGCCCTTCATCTCTTATGCGCATTCACACAGACTGTCTACAGCCTTTAGGGTGCTTTACACGCTACGACATCGCTAACGCTGTATCGTCAGGGTCACTGTGTTTGTCACGCACATCCAGAGTCTTTAGAGATATCGCAGTGTGTGACTGCTACGACCGACCGTTAACGATCAAAATTACTTACCTTATCGTTGATTGTTGAGACGTTGTTCAAATCCCAGGACTTAAGGCCCAGTCACACTAAACGACTTACCAGCGATCCCAACAACGATACAACCTGATAGGGATCGCTGGTAAGTTGCTAGGAGGTTGCTGGTGAGATGTCACACTAACCGTCGCTCCAGCGATCCCACCAGCATCCTGACCTGGCAGGGATCGCTGGAGCGTCGCTACACGTGGAAGCATGCTGCGCTTGGTAACTAAGGTAAATATCGGGTAACCAACCCGATATTTACCTTGGTTACCAGCGCACACCGCTTAGTGCTGGCTCCCTGCACACCTAGCCACAGTACACATCGGGTTAATTACCAGATGTGTACTCTGCTACGTGTGCAGTGAGCAGGGAGCCAGCTTCTGTTGACACTGGTAACCACGGTAAACATTGGGTAACCAAGAAGCCCTTTCCTTGGTTACCCCATATTTACCTTCGTTACCAGTGTCCGCCGCTCTCAGCTGCCAGTGCCGGCTCCCTGTTCCCTGCACTTTTAACCACAGTACACATCAGGTTAATTACCCAATGTGTACTCCAGCTACGTGTGCAGGGGGCCGGCACTGACAGCTGAGAGCGGCAGACGCTGGTAACGAAGGTAAATATCAGGTAACCAAGGTAAGGGCTTCTTGGTTACTCGATATTTACATTGGTTACCAGCGTCCACAGAAGCCGGCTCCCTGCTGCCTGCACATTTAGTTGTTGCTCTGTCGCTGTCACATACAGCGATGTGTGCTTCACACTGGGAGAGCAACAACTAAAAAATGGTCCAGGACATTCAGCAACAACCAACGACCTCACAGCAGGGGCCAGGTTGTAGCTGGATGTCACACACAGCGACATCGCTAGCAAGTTGTGCCTCAGCAGCGATGTTGCTAGCGATGTTGCTTAGTGTGACGGTACCTTTTACAGGACCAGTAAGATCAAAACCAATCCAGTGGTAACTGCAAATGTGTCTGATTATGCTTTGTTCAACTGAAACGTGCGGGGGGGGGGGACGAGTGCCTGCTGTCTGGTGTATAACTTCTGTGAAGATGAACCGTTACATAAAAACTTGGGGTTTGAACTTAACTGGTGGAACATTCATCTTTTGGTCCTGGCCAGTCAATGGCAACATGCAGCCTCCACGGGTTTACAGTCCACATAACACAAGTCCACATACCTAACTATATCTTTTAAGTAGCATGCCGAGGCATCCGGAACCAATCTATCGCCTAAGACTACAGTTCCATGCCACTCTATACATGGACTGTCCCAGGATCTGCTGACACATCTTTGCAGGTTTGATGACCCAACTCTACAGCCTCCTATGACACTAAAGGGGGCTTTACACGCTACGACATCGCTAATGCAAACTCGTTGGGGTCACGGAATTGGTGACGCAGATCCGTCCGCATTAGCGATGCCATTGCGTGTGACACCTATGAGCGATTTTGCATCGTTGCAAAAACGTGCAAAATCGCTCATCGGTGACATGGGGGTCCATTCTCAAAAATCGTTACTGCAGCAGTAACGAGGTTGCTCCTCGTTCCTGCGGCAGCACACATCGCTCCATGTGACACCGCAGGAACGAGGAAGCTCTCCTTACCTGCCTCCCGGCCGCTATGCGGAAGGAAGGAGGTGGGCGGGATGTTACGTCCCGCTTCTCTCCGCCCCTCCGCTTCTATTGGGCGGCCGCTCAGTGACGTCACTGTGACGCTGCACGGACCGCCCCCTTAGAAAGGAGGCGGTTCGCCGGTCACAGCGACGTCGCCGGGCAGGTAAGTATGTGTGACGGGTCTGGGCGATGTGCGGCAAGGGCAGCGATTTGCCCGTGTCGCACAACAGATGGGGGCGGGTACCCACACTAGCGATATTTGGACCGATATCGCAGTGTGTAAAGCGGCCTTTAGGGTGGCTTTACATGCTGCGATATCCGGCCCGATATCGCTAGCATGCGACCCAACCCCATCGTTTGTGCGAAACGGGCATATCGCTGCCCGTCGCGCACAAAATCTGGCACCCCGGTCACACATACTTACCTGCATAGCGACGTTGCTGTGACCGGCGTACCGCCTCCTTTCTAAGGGGGCGGTCCGTTTGGCGTCACAGCGACGTCACTAAGCGGCCGCCCAATGAAAGCGGAGGGGCGGAGATGAGCGGGACGTAACATCCCGCCCACCTCCTTCCTTCCGCATTGTGGCCGGAGGCAGGTAAGGAGATGTTCCTCGTTCCTGCGGCGTCACACGTAGCGATGTGCACTGCCGCAGGAACAAGAAACAACTTCGCCCCTGCGACAGCAGCGATAACTGGCAGCGGACCCCCATGTCAACGAGGAGCGATTTTGGACGTTTTTACAACAATCCAAAATCGCTCCTAGGAGTCACACGCTACGACATCGCTACAGCGGCCGGATGTGCGTCACGAAATCCGTGACTCCAACGAGATCGCTGTAGCGAAATCGTAGCGTGTAAAGCCCACTTAAAGGGTGCTTTACACGCTGCAACATCGCTAGCGATTGCTGTCACACACCAATGTGTGAATGTGGCATAATGTTCAGTGGTGTGAAAATATTGTTTTACTATCTTCTTTTACATACCCACAAGGTGCAATACAGTGGATTTTCCATCCACATTTTCTTTATGGAAAATCCTCTACATTTTAAAGTGCTCTCAGTGCGCATGTCATTTGAAGAAACCTTATACACACACTGTGTAGAATATCCGCAACATTAACTGAACTGTGCTGAAATGTGCAGCACCCCAATTTATGCTGCGGAGGATACAGTGGGTTTTACCACTTTAAAAACCTCCACAGTGGAAGTAAAGAGTGCTCTACACGCTGCGATCTCGCCCACCTCCTTCCTTCCTCATTGCGGGAGGCCACAGGTACAGTGATGTTGCTCGTTCCTGCGGTGTCACACATAGCGATGTGTGCTGCTGCAGCAATGAACAACCTGCAACAGCAACGATAATTGGGATTTGAACAACGTGTCAACGATAAAGTAAGTAATTTTGATCGTTAACGGTCGTTCGTAGCTGTCACACGCTGCGATGTCGCTAACGACGCCGGATGTGCGTCACAAACACAGTGACCCTGACGATATATCGTTAGCGATGTCGCAGAGTGTAAAGCACCCATAACTATTGGGATAGGTCAACAGCAGATATGCTTTGTGAAAGCCTAAACCTTTGTGTAAGAAACAAAAAAAAGTGTTGGGCAAGACAAAATAAAAAATTGGAAGACAAAATGCATTCTTGATACAAATCTAAAATATCTTGCTGTGAGATAGGGGTATATATTTTTTTGCTCGCACTATATTTAACGGGGCTCTCCTGGCAGTGGCTTAACTGGAGTCCCTGTGAAAAATGTTGACCTCCCCACCTGCATGTTCAGACGCATGGTCCATTGTAGCGATTATAAATACATGTCGCCCCCTCTCATAATGTAATAATGATTATTGTCCTGCATTAATGTCACCCATCCTGGGCCTCTTCCTGCAACAATATTCTCCATCTGGGGCCCCTTTCAATAAAAATACACACCATCCTGTGCCCCTTCCAGTAAGAGTGTTCCACATCCTGTGCTCCTTCTGGTAAGAATGTCCCCCATCCCGGGTCTCATCCAGTAATAAGGTCCCCCATTCTAGGCCCCCTCGAGTAGTAATTTCTCCCGTCCTGGGCCCCGTCCAGTAGTGATGTTCCCCATTTTGCCACTGTCCTCTAACACACACAAAAAAACTCACCTTTTTTTGTTCCCACAGCACACAGATTAGTAGCTCGCTCACCTCAGTGCATATGTTGTGGATGTATTGCCATGCAGGGACCAGCCGGATCAATGCACCGCAATACATTTCATGCAGAATGTGCATCCTCTGATGCACAGCCAGCTGAAATAGTCTTACTTTGTCCCCCCTCCTGCAAGGGCTTGGTCATAGAGGACAAATTACTTGTCCACTAGTCATGCAACTGCTTCAGCCAATTACTGTTTTCGGTAGACATGATGGTATTGTGACGTTGTGGCCTATCGGGTCGTCACAGGGCATTGTGCAATCTGCCCTTCTGTGCAATATCCACCTCCTCCTTGGTTAGGGGTCCCCCAACTAATAGTGCTGCCGACAGCAGTCAAAGTCCTAGGTACACTCTGCACCACACCCACCAGACACACCAGTGGGCGGCCTGAGTGGAATAGGGTCGCCCACTTGGGGGGTTGGTTAAGGGGAGGTCAAGAGTGTCAGCCAGTTGAAGTTAGGAAGTTGAAGTAGGAGGTTGAAGTCAGGAGGTGAAGGAGAGAGGAGGTCAGGAGCCGGGCTCCTTGGAAGTAACTAGGTGACAGACACTGGGCTGGACCTAGTAGGAACTAGACCCCTGGTCTCAGGGGATTGTGGCAAGGGGATCGGAACTGTCGTGGCGGCCTTGCACCATCACCGGGCTAGGACCAGGGCACAACTGGGTACGTGGACCCTAGGTCAGGGAGTAGCTCCAGGCAACCTGACAATTGACCCGACGAGAACTGAGCCTTCAAGATCCGTTCTCCACCCGCTCCTATATCTGGGTACTAGCACAACGAGGGGGATAAGACTTTCCACAAATACGGTCCAGAAAATCCCAAGCGTGAACCCTGAGAGCAAGCTCCCAAAGTTAGCCATACTAAATAGAGAGACCCGGCTAGTTCCACAGTACTGGGACCAACAGAGAAGTAACTTAGTGCCAAGAGGCAGGTCACGGATCACCAGGCAACACCATCGGGGACGGGACCCGAACTAGCTCCCCTCAGCGGCAGCGGTGTCCAGAACTTTGGTTTATCCAGTTGCCGGTGTAAGCTTTATGGACTGAGTATGAAAGCGGCCCCTGTGCTCCCTACGGCACCCCATAACGCCGTCACGGAGTCCCGGGGCATTCCCCCTACCCGTGGAGGGTCCTAATTCCTGGCTGCCCCATTCAATCGCCCCCGGGGTACTCCCAACTGCAGCGGTGGTACTCCCAAATTACCACAAACCACGGGTGGCGTCACGAACTCTAACACATCCCCTGTAAATAACCCCCCTTCATTTGAGATGCCGCACGACCCCCTGGGTCCAGAGACCCCTCTAGCCACCGCGGATCCGAGCAGCCAGGCTGCTGACGCGGGGGCGGCACAGTATGATCGTTTGTGTGCTCAAATTTGACGACTGCTGGGTTAGCAGGGAGCAGGAGGAGTTAATTTTTTTTTTTATTTTATTTTTTTTAAATTTATTTTTTTTTTGTTATGCCATGTCCATTACATTTCGATACACACTTTTATTCCTTAAGGCCCAGTCACACACAACGACTTGCCAGCGATCCTGACAACGATACGACCTGATAAGGATCGCAGGTAAGTCGCTGGGAGGTCGCTGGTGAGATGTCACACAGTCAGATCTTACCAACGATGCAGGAACGGTACAGGTGGCAGTAGCGACCTGTATAACGATCTCAGCAGTCAGTGACCCTGTCACACAGTGTCAAACACAGTGATGTGTCCTGCCCAGCAGGATGTCGCCTTTGAAGAATATGGTCCGGACCATTCTGCAACGACGAGCGATCTCACAGCAGGGGCCTGATCGCTGGTAGGTGTCACACATAACGGGATCGCTACAGAAACCGTGACTCCGCAACGATCTCACTAGCGATCTCCTTGTGTGTGACGGGGCCTATAAGTTTGTCATCTGATAGCATAGATAACAGAATCTGTGTATTATCTTTTCAGCACAGAACCCAGTACAAGCAGGACATTTAGCATTGTTTCCAGTGATATTTTTCAGGGTTGTTTTGTTTTATTCAAAACTTCTGCTGCCTGATATTAGTTTAAAGGTCTATAGTAAAATTTGTGAATGTCTGTGTATCCAGAGTGTGTTTTTGCATTGTCCTAGTGGTTTCCTGCTCAGTAGTGGTTGCTTATCTGCAACACCTTTTCTACAAAACTTCAAAAAAGCCTGTGCAATCCAACAAAGATAAAAACTCAAGCAAACCCAATAAAACGCTTGAGGCACATAGGTTTTTGTCTGTGTTGGAAAAAATGTAAAAAATGCTATTTGTAAATTATTATTATTATTAATTATTTATTATTATAGCGCCATTTATTCCATGGCGCTTAACAGTGAAAGAGGGTATACGTACAACAATCATTAACAGTACAAAACAGACTGGTATAGGAGGAGAGAGGAGCCAGCCCGCGAGGGCTCACAGTCTACAGGAGGAGAGAGGACCCTGCCCACGAGGGCTCAGTCTATAGGGAATGGGTGATGGTACAATAGGTAAGGACAGAGCTGGTTGCGCAGTGGTCTCCTGGACTGAGGGCTATTGTAGGTTGTAGGCTTGTTGGAAGAGATGGGTCTTGAGGTTCCTCTTGAAGCCTTCCACGGTAGGGGAGAGTCTGATATGCTGTGGTAGAGCATTCCAGAGTATGGGGGAGGCACGGGAGAAATCTTGTACGCGATTGTGGATAGAGGAGATAAGAGATGAATGATCATGAACTTTTATAACGCCAGACTAAAAAACAAATCTACTCAGACATTATTTTAGAAAAAAGGTTGTCTGTGTATTGTGTATAAAGCTGACACATGTAGTGTCTACCCAGTTCCAGCATCGCTCCAGTCCTTTTCCGAGTAACGTGATGTCAACTTTGACTAGCCGGATCACACGGGGGGTTATATGGGGACCAGAAGCAACTTCCTCTCCCTACAAGTTCTGTGTGATCTGCCTTGTTAGAATTGGTCACTCTGCCCTTTGGGGGGGCCGGGCTCTGGCGGGGGCCTGAGTGATGCTTTGAGTAGAGATAAGGTAAGATGGTGATCGGTAAGTATTTTAACATAATTGCACTACAGTGCATGCATATTTCGCAAAGTTTAAGGCAAGGTTTAAGGGTTACATATTTTTGGGAGAGTGCTTCTTGACTGCTGAGACCCTGAACACCCAACCAACACGTCCCATGTCCGATTAAACACGCCGACACCGATGTAACCAAAATATAAAACTTTATTGGAGAGCTTTATCAAAAAACACTTATATACTCTCATCTTTTTTGTGGAGGTAGGTCGGTCACAGCAAAGATAACCATAACTATTAGCAACTTCCAAAACGAAGCGTTGTGCCAGGCCGGACTCCCGGCGCACTTCAGCTTAACAAACATACCAGTTTTGGATAAATACCGCCACGGAGGAGCAAAGACTTTAGACTGCGCTCCGACCCCCACCCATCAAACACAGCGCTTGCTCTACGCCATCTTGTAGGCCAGACAAGAATATGTCTAAGCCAATTTCGTTCAAATGAACGCCATCCGTAATCATGAGGGGCGAATTGTCCCCTTCTAATTGCCGATGTCGCACCACAATTCCCGCTTTAAAACACACAAATCGCGTTATACGCGAATTGAGCGTACGGCGAGAGCGCTCGAGCGCTGCAGCACCCTGTGCCCTCCGCCATACAACCCGAGAAACGACCTCGGACCACACGATGACCAGCTCTGGAAAAAATGCATGAAACTTATCCAAATCCGATCGCATGGTAGTAATGAGCTCCGCCAAACGACGAGAACCGAGGTCATTCCCTCCGGCATGGATGACAAGGACCACTGGTGATAGGGCTGACCTAGCGATCCCAACTACCTCCGGGAGAACCTGAGGCCAGATCAGACCCCTAATTCCTCTCCAGTTGACCTCAAAGCCACGGAATCCAAGGGCCCGTCCGCCAGGTCAATTCTCAGCTCGCTGTCCAGCCCAGAAAATATAGGAATGGCAGAGCAGCCAAAACACCGGTTTAGCAGCACCTAAAAGTAAAAAACCGTTAGTGCGGGAACAGCAACTGGCATTTTAACAGACAACCTGCAAAGGAAATTATCAATGAAGCAGTAGTTCCGGTCTGATATAGCGTGCAAAACAAGCCGAACGCCAGCGGCCAATACGCTGAATAACTTCATTGGGCAATCCCGTCTGGGCTGCCTCCGTTGCAGCCCCAATCCTAAAGGAATGAGTGCCAAACTCCAATGGAGAAAAAACCCAAGGACCTGAGGCATTTGCGAAAAACAGACAGGAACTGGAATCTCGTCATAGGGGAACCATCTTCATGAACTAGGAAGGAAAATTCCCCATGGCGGACCGCCATATAATTATGAACAAATCTAACGGGGCACACTGGTCCGGATATGGAAAATAAGGGAATCCAGCAGCCCTTACCGGATTGGTCAGTCTTGGATTCACGTATGCGAATACATAAACCCACATTACTCAAAATAACATCGTCATGCCAGAACGGAGGATGTCACCAACGGCATCAACTGCAGTCCAGCAGGTCCCACATGCTGGATGGGCACGAGAGTCCCTCTGTTTGGGCATGAGGGTAAAGGTGTCGGAATTTCTGAAAGTCAAAACAGGACAAGGAATCAGTTATCATGTTACACGTACCCGGAACATAGCGAGCTTTTAACCAAATGTTGAGCTCCAAACATTTAAAAACCAAAAATCTCAGCAGCTTGATAACAGGCAGGGACGACGAAGTCAGGTGATTAATCGCGTGGACCACCCTCGAGTTATCCGAGCAAAATAAAAATCGCCTATTCTGAATAGCAGGGCCCCGCATAGCCACAGCTGCCACAATGGGGAACAACTCAAGGAGCGTTATATCGGAAATGAAACCGTTGGTATGCCAGGGGGGAGGCCAATGCTCCGCGCACCCTTGGTCTTTAAAAATAACGCCAAAACCCAACGACCCAGATGTTTCAGAAAAAGTGGTAGCTCTGTATTGGACACAAAACTGTCTTGAAAACAAGTGCGACCGTTGTACCTGGAAAGAAATTCTTCCCACACTGCCAAATCCTCACGCAAGCGGGAGGTAATCCGGATACGATGATGAGGGAGCCGAACACCTGTTGTAGCCAGTGAGAGCCTGCGGGAAAAAAAATTCTGCCCATTGGCATGACCCGACAGGCAAATACTAAGAGGCCCAGCAACGATTGCATCTGACGTAGGGTCACACTCCGTACAGCGCAGAACCCTTATATCATGGACAGCAGCTTCGACACCTTGTCATCTGGAAGCCGGAAGACCATTACGTTTGAATCGATCTCGATACCTAGAAAAGACAGGACTGGAGAAGAACCGATAGTTTTGTCCTCAGACAACGGAACGCCAAATCTGGCCATGCGGGTGCAGAACGTATCCAATAAGACTTGACAATGGGAGGAGCCTTGAGGGCCCACAAACAGGAAGTCATCAAGATAATGAATGACAGATTGGGAACGGGATTCAACCTTAACCGCACACTCCAAAAACGAACTGAATAATTCAAAATAGAAACATGAGATTGAGCATCCCATAGGAAGGCAAGTGTCAAAGTAATAATAACCATCTACGAAGCAACCGAGTAAATGGTAACAATCCGGGTGGACCGGCAGGAGGCGGAAAGCCGCCTCAATATCTGACTTGGCCATGAGCGCACCCGGACCGGCTTTCCTGACTAACTCAACGGCTCTGTCGAAAGATACATAAGTCACCGACGCCTCACACTCGAGTATACCGTCATTAACGGAAGAACCGCTAGGGTGAGATAGGTGGTGTATCAAACGGAATTTTCCAGGCTCTTTTTTTTTTTTTTTTTTTTTTTTTGGTATGACTCCAAGGGGGGGGACACCCGCAAGTTGGAAAATGGTGGTGAAAGGAAAGGGCCTTCAATTCCGCCTTTAGTTAACTCAGTTTTAAGCTTGTCTAGCAGGACGTCATGGAATTCATGCGCGGACTTAAGATTCTGAGCAAAAAGAGGGAGTCTGGTAAAGTTGAAGGGGATGAAGAACCCGAAACTGAATCCAAAGCGCAACTGCGCGGCAGCCTCTTTATTGGGGTAACGATCGAGCCACGGCCCCATCACGGCTACGCTCACCGGGGTCTTTATGGTCGGACGGAATTGACGACGATTTAGCTGGCAATTTTGGAGAAGAGCACTTGACTGCAGCATGTGTGCCTCCACAATTGGAGCATTCATGTTTATATCTGCAGAGACCGAAGAATCGGCAGTGACCCTCATTGAACAACCAGCACGTGCCGGGTCTACGCATGGCCACTGAACTGGAACCGGCGGAGTTGCCAGAGGCCGCACACGGAAAGGGGGTTTTTGGTGTCATCATGAAATGCAACCATGAGTCCGTAGCTTTTACTCCCCAACCTAAATGGGGTTGGAGTGCTAAACTGCGCCGAAAGTCTTCATCATAGCGCCACCAGGCCGAGCCGCCATGTGCTTTGAAAGAGTTATAAATTTAATCGGCATATATAAAGGGCTCAGAACAATGCTCGGGGTGCTTTTGACCCATAACGCAACCCATGACAAAAAAGGCTTGCAGCCAATTGTTAATTGTTTTCGCGACTCTGGGTTTCCTCTCAAAAGGCCGATCAGCGGACCGCCGCTCTTTGTCAATCGTGGATTGTTCAGTGGATACCAGAGACCAAATGTCAATGTAGTCGTTGGCCCATATTTTATTAATAGTCTCGGTATCAAGGTGCGAACTCAAGGGGGAAATACTACAAAAAAAGTGTCCCTATGTATATCCGCACGGGGAGGGGGGTCGGGTCTCTTTTCAGGTTGCCGGCCAAATAATAAAGGGTTAACTAATATCTTATTACCCGGGGTATTAATATGTGCTAGCAATGTTTGTAATGACATAGCCGTTGTATCAGGCCCTGCCCAAGCCCCCGAATAATTGTACTCACCGACAGCAGGAGGATCTGTAGGATTAAGCGGTATCTGTGGAGCAGCTGAAACGTGCGCCTGGTCTATATATGTCTCGGCGTCCCTCTGGCGGCTGGTTCTGTGTCGAGAGGGCCTACCAGACACTCCAGACTCATCAGACGACTCCGCCGTTGTTAAAGGCGAACGCCATCTTGAGGACCGTGAACGATGACGTCGGCGAGAGGACCTGGACCGTCGCGTAGAATAGCCGGTATGTCAATCATGATCCCTATCGTAGCGACTACGCCTATAAGGACTTCGGGAATGCGAAGAGGCTGAGGAGGCAGCAGAGCGGTTACCGCGCCCACGGCGTCGCCGACCGTGGGCCGTGCTTCCAGCACCCGCTGCATAATCCACCCAGGGGGCAGATTGAGTAGGAGGGGGCTGGGGTATGTTCTGCGCTGTGGGAGGCAAGGCCATCATTGCTTGTGCTGCAGGAGGCAAAGCCATCGCCGCAGGTGCTGCAGGAGGCAAAGCCATCGCCGCAGGTGCTGCAGGAGCCAAAGCCATCGCCGCAGATGCTGCAGGGGGCCAACGCATCACCGCAGGTGCTGCAGGAGGAGGCAAAGCCATCACCGCAGGTGCTGCAGGAGGCCAAGCCATCACTGCAGCCATAGCAGGATGAACAGCCATCCCCCCTTGATTGTTAATGATTTGTGGCAGTGTTTGGGGTGCTACATTTGTGGCTTCTGCCACAGATCCCACCCTGCATACTTCTGAGGCATTGCAGGGTGTGAGGGAAGGGTAAGAAACTGCCACTGTGGGCATTAATTGTGCAGCATACTCCTCTGCTGAGGAGGAGGAGGAGCTGCTGCGGCTGTTATGGCCTCCCATAGCTAAGGGAATAGGCCTTACAGGAGGTGGAGGAAGTGCAGAGCGCTGCAGCGTTTGTGGGACAGCAGACGGAAGCAGAGCAGGGAGCGATGGTGTTAAAGCTGGCAGCGCCGCTTTGCCTGCAGGACAGGTAAGGCTTGCGGCCGCTGCATGTGTTGGAGCTGGGCGGGTGGGCGGGGCTTCACATGAGGGACGTGAACGCGCGTGTCCCGAGCGTGAGGCGCGCACACGCCCCCCGCGCCTGCGCTGAGACGCTCCTGCAGAGGGGCTCAGACGCTCCGGAGGGCGGATTGCACGGGCAGGCCGCCTGCCGACCGGTTGTAGTGTCTGTGCCTCAGGAGGGGGGGGGACGCTGCTCACCTAGAATTGCAGCAAGCCATGCGTCCCCTTCCCTCCTGATCCTGTCCCTGACAGCATCACCAAGTCTGTCAGTCATCTCTCACCAGCTTAATCCGGTTCTCACGCAGTGAGGAGAGGCTGGAATCAGGAAGAGAGGGACTTTATATAGGGGAAAACTATGGAACTCTGGGAACGATCCCATTGGGCAAAATCTATAAGGGGAGAGGCAAAATCTATAAGGGGAGGGTGTGTTAACTCGGACATGGGACGAATGCTTAACCCTGTACTGCCTGGGCACAGCAGTCAGGGTGCATCCAGTTAATTACTGACATGCCCTATATAACAGGCTTGCTCAATATTTTATATATTTCGGGGGTTCCTGACTTTCTCGCAATAGTTAGTCTGGGGAAAGAAGGATAAGGCATGGTAACATGTCAACACTGATTATTTTTGATTTTGGTTGATATGGTGCCGCCATGACCACACCTCTGCAGTGCCCCAAATGAAGCATGCATTTGTATTGAGGGAGAAAGAGCAGTTGACAAATCATGCACTCAATTTTTGGCTATTGAAGTTGTATATGTGACGCCCCTGGACTTTCGGGTCATCACAGGGTATTGCACAATCTGCCCTCCCGTGCAGTATCCACCTCCTTCTTGGTTTAGGATCCCTAACAATATGATGTTGCCTAAATCAGCTAATCAAATCCTGGATACACCCTGCATCACACCCACCAAACACACCAGTGGACGGCCTGAGTGGAATAGGGTCGCCCACCTGGGGGGGTTGGAGAAGAGGTCAGGAGTGTCAGAAGGAGAGTTGAGCTTGAGAAGTGAAAGTGAGAGGCGGTCAGGAGGGGGGCTCCTGAGGTGTAATCTAGGTGGCAGATGGTGGTATGGGCCTAGAGGAGCTAGACCCCTGGTCGCAGGGGATCATGGCAAGGGGCACGGAACTGTCGAAGGACAGCCGGCGGCCTTGCACAATCACCTGCCTGGGACCAGGGCACGACCGGTTCAGCTTCAGGCAACCCAATAATTTACCCAAGGAGAATGGAGCCTTCAAGATCCGTTCCCACCTGCTCCAAAATTGGGGTACTAGCGCAACGAGCGGGATAGCACTTTCCACTCAAAATGGTCCAGAAAATCCCAAGTGTGAACCCTTAGAGCAAGCTCCCACACTTAGCCATAGTGGGGAGCGGGACCCGGCAAGTTTCACACTACCGGGACCACCAAAGAAGTAAACTTAGTGCCAGGAGGCAGGTCACGGATCACCAGGCAGCACCATTGGGGACAGGACCCGAACGAAGCTCCCCTCAGCGCTATCCAGAACTTAATGGACTGAGTGAGTACACAAGTGACCCCTTCTCATCCAACGGCACTCCCCCTCACCACAACCGAGCCCCGGGGTAACCCCCCACCCCCACCCGTGGAGGGTCACAACACCTGGCTACCCCATTCAATCATCCCTGGGTACTCCCAACTGCAGCGGTGGTACTCCTAATTACCACATACCACGGGTGGCATCACAAACTCTAATACATCCCTTGTAAATACCCCCCTTCATTTGAGTGAACGCACGACCCCCGGGTCCGGAGACCCGACACGGGGGCGGCACAAATATCCACATTTTAAAGTCTTGTTTCTAATGTAATGACCAATCATCAACTGGATTCATGAATCGATCATTAATTTTAACTTTTGACGTTTTGGAATAGTTAAAAACCCCAGTCAGGGATGTAGGAATTTTTCAGTCAAAATTGCACATGGCTGTATTGAAAATGCCAATCCTCTAAGGCCAAAAACACACTTCCGAATAAAAAACATACGTGTGACACGGTCCGTTTTTCGGGTCCGTGTTCCTTTTTTTTGGGGCGTTTCTCCGGTACATATGACATCTGTGTGATGGCGTATGCTATCCGTGTGTGCGTGTGGAATGTCCGTGTGTGCGTGTGAAATGTCGGTGTATGTGTACGTGAAATGTCCGTGTGTAATGTCCGTGTGTGTGGTAAAATGTCGTTGATACATGTCGACAGACAAAGTTGTGCGATGAGAATGAACTCTGGTGAAGTTCACCCGACTTCATCCTCATACCGCGGCTCTGTCTGTGTTGCGTACTGATTAGCGGTCAGCCGTGAAGGACTCACCAGTGACCGCTAATCCCCAGAGTGACTGAAGTGAGCAGCGCGATTAGCGCTACCGTCACTCAGGCTACCCGCGGCTAGCTGGATCCTCCACCCGAGACCGCAACTCACCTGTGACTTCATCGCTGTCACTCGAGCGAATTGCTGTCACAGTTGGAGGATCCAGCGGTGGCCGCGAGTAACCTGAGTGATGTCATCGCTGATTGCGCGGCTCACCTCCAGTTGCTGCGTGGAGGTGACATGAGCGGTGGTGTTCTTCTGCCGCTCCTGTCACCTTCATGTAGCAGAGCTGGAAGCGACGCTGGACCTCCGTGGATTACGCCGGACATGGATGGGTATTTGTTATTATTTATTATTTCAAATAAAGGATTTTTTCACTGTGTGTTTATTAACTTTAACTTGCAGGTTAATCATTGGGGTGTCTCTTAGACGCCTGCAATGATTAATCTAGGACTTATTGGCAGCTATGGGCTGCCATTAACTCCTTATTACCCCGATTGCCAACGCACCAGGGCAAATCGGGAGGAGCCGGGTAGAGTCCCAGAACTGTCGCATCTATTGTATGTGGCAATTCTGGGCGGCTGCTGGCTGATATTGTTAGGCTCCCCATCCTGAGAATACCAGCCTTCAGCCGTATGGCTTTATCTTGGCTGGAATCAAAATGGGGGGGGCGCACGCCGTTTTTTTTAAATTATTTATTTCACTGCACAGTATAGAGCCACCCACCGGCTGCTGTGATTTGGTGCAGGGAGACAGCTGTCACTCAGCGTGGGGGCGCGTCTGACTGCAATCAATCATAGGCGCCGGTGGGTGGGGGAAGTAGGGAATTCGAGATTGATTAATGAGCGGCCGGCATTTTCAAATGAATTGAAGCCTCGTATTTTTGGCACAGCTGTTCCTCGCCGCGCTGGTGATCGGGGATTGGTAAGTATGCGCCGGGGAAGAAAAAGACCGAGCGCCAATGTAAGTATGACTGAGAACAGCAGGAAAAAAAGGTAAGTAGACTGACTTTAATAAAAAAGAAAAAAAAAATAGATTGCTCGTTTAAAAACGCACACGGACGAAACGTGCTGAACATGGACATGCTCCGTGTGCCGTCCGTGCAGGCATGGACCCATTGACTTTAGTGGGTCCGTGCCTGCGTGCTGACCGCCAAAAACTGACATGTTGTCCGTGCGGGAAAACGCACACATGTACTTATCACACGGACACACGTTCCGTGTGATTTTACACGTGTGTGCCATCACCCATAGAATAACATGGGTCTCTGTGTCTCCGGTACTTGCAAAAACGTACCAAACACGTACCGGAGGCACGGATGTGTGTTGCGGGCTTAAAGCAGGGTTTTCCAAACTCCAGTCCTTATGACCCCATTGAGTCATGTTTTCAGAATTTCTTTAGCATTGAACAAGTCGAGGCATCACCTTTGCAATACTAAGGAAATCCTGAAAACTAGACCTGTTGGGAGCCATGGGACACCACTTCCCTAGAGCATATATTGCCAATTTACTCTCTGAATTGTAGCCAGTGGTGCCCCATTCAGACTCTACTTATGAATTGTGGAGTAACTAGATGGCAGACATGATTAAACCTTCCACTTCTAATGAGTAACTTAGATAAGATGGGAGTAGTAGAGCGCTGTTTGGGCTGACACCCTGCAATGTTTGAAGCAACTCCTTTTGCAAACATGATCATGCACGAGATGACGGTCATATGCTGAGACTGATCTCCACACTGCAGCTCTGTCATCTGCTATAATGGAAGGTTAATGTTACACTGACTGTAAAGGACTAGCCCTTTGGTGATTGGCTATATAAAGACTACCGATCTGGGGCTGCCCTTTAATAAAAAAATGAGTTTCCCCAGATTGATTTTTCACAATATCATGAATTCAGAAAAGCACTTAGAAGGGTTAAGGCCCCACAAGGACCAACTTTCTAGCGAAAGTTGTGCTCTAACATCCAGGTTGTGGGATCCCAGCATTGCCCACTGTGGTCCCCCTTGGTATAGGAGCAAAATGTTGATTTTCCACCAACCAAGTACTGCCGCATAATTTACTGAGCCGTCACCGAATAGTAAACGCTTGAATGATGTTACCAGATTCAAGCATAACTAGTAAAGTACGCATCAGCAAGCGGTCAACTCAAAGAGCAAGATCCCGCGAAACTTCACTCTTTCAATTTGAGAGAAGTCCAAGCTTAATTTGTGCTTTAACGTTGTGAGCTTTCAAAGGACATTAAAAATCTTCTAAGAGCCTTTATCAGACAATATTTTGTAAAATTGACAATCTGGAGGTGCTCCTTCCATTATAGGAGCAGGCCTAGTTTGGGGATAGGGACGTTTTAACACAAAATAAAACAGTTTGCCACATTCACACCTCAGTTTTGCAGGTACGTGTGGTGTCAGTGGTTTGTTTTGTTTTTTTTTGTTTTGTTTTTTTTTTTACTTTGTGTGCACTGACCCTACATATTTTTGTGGGTACTGTTCACTTGTCAGCTAGTTGTTTTTTTTTTTTTTTTTGTTTTTTTTTCTTTTTTTGAGGTGGGGGGCAAAGGGGCTACTGATGTCTTTCATAAAAAGATGTTAAATGTTATACTTTAGGGTGTGTTCACAATGGGATTTTTGACGAGATTTGGGAGCAGAAACTGAATACAAACTCTCAATTATCCTCAAATACTTGCAGTTTCTGCTACAAAACTCCCTGGAAAAAAAACCTGTAAATATCCTAAATCTGATTTGATGACAAAACTCCAATTCAAGTGAATGGGTCAGTGAAGGAAGGCAGCGAATGAATACGATCCAAGTTGCGTCAGAGGACGGTCCAACCTTTATACTGACTGTTGGCTAGTGAGAAGCTTGAGAAATTAGAAAATCAACTTTTTTTTTTTTTTTACAGTGACATTTATGGCTTGATTAGTTCCAAAATTGATTTTTGTTCTTTTTACCGTCCATGGTATTAATAACAACATCCTTCTCCGGCACCACATTTCAAAGCCGTTGATTCGTCTTCTGTCTGGTTTCCAGTACTACACCTCCCCAAACCTTATCTTTGCAAAAACCAGGCTGAATTGCCATCTAGAAGTCTAGTAGAGCTGTGTAGGGTTCAGCGGACCCGGATCCGCAAAATCCAGATCCGCACGGTTTGAGTGCCCGATCAGAGTCCGACCAGTACCCGGGATTCGGGGTGCACGATCCGGTTCCGGTTGTTGTTTTTTTGTTTTTCTTTTTGTCCCGGATCCGGCTCCCCATTGATTTGCATGTCTGCGGATTCCGTATCGGATCCGGACTTCGGCGGCAACCCGATCCGGATCCACCGGACCCAGATTATGGCCGATCCGCTCAACTCTAGAGCTGTGTGAGCTGGCTGGCATCCAGCTTTTCAAGAATCCAAGTGTCAGAGTGGAATATTTGATCTTTGTTACTTATTTTTGCTTCATTAGGAAACTAAACTATTGGATAGATGGTGGCCATATGCTGTAATTATTAACAGGTTGTAGGATATTGGCTAAACTGGTCAGTATATATCCAATAGTGGCGCTGTACTTTGTTCGTGGGCTGCATCTGATACTGCATCCCGATTCGGTTAAGCAGGTCTGTGTTGCCGTGCAATAAAGAACCACAGAAATAAAACATTTTTTTTTTTTTCGTATTTTTATTCTTGTCCAGCTTTTTGCATTTTGTATACTAAATCTAAGGCAAAAAAGAATTGTAATGCCCAGATGGCTTAGTGATCAGATCAGTGTGTAATCGTTGCTGTCAGACTGTGATGGGTGTAAATCTGGGTCTTTTAAGTACACAGCAATAATAATGGACAGAGATGCTATGGAATTAATGCTGTTAATATGCTAGTCTACGCAGACATGGGATTGTGATGTGGAAAATGGCACCACATTCAGGAGACCGTATTTTGGTGTCCGATGCTTTTTTTTTTTTTTTTAATGGTACGGTCATGCACGAGAAGATGTCACCCAAAATCACCATGATTTTATGGTTACACAGGACAAATCCCTTTTTCTAAGACTATGGAACAACATGTGCTATGCCTGGTTATACAGAAGTATGGCAGTGGGAGAAAATATATCCAGATAGGTATGACATACAGAAGTATAGAAAATTTTGAAGGTAGCTTCGTAGGGGCTATTTTTACAGAAAACTATGAAGTAATGGCTACAAATGAGTTTCAAAAATCCTAGAAAATTAAAAGTAAATTGAGAAGTTTGGATATATGCAACTTGTGGATTTTTTTTTTAATTTTTTTTTGAGCCGCTCTGCCTAAAAAAAAAAAAAAAAAAAAAAAAAAAAATAAAAATTGAAAATTTATTCAAAGAACAACTTAAACACTTCCTATGCATGTAATGTGACTACTGAGGCCGCTTTCGCACATCTGAGTTTTCCATCAGTCACAATCCGTTTTCTCGACGGATCCGTCGCAGATTGTGGCTAAACTGATGCGATGGATCCGTTTTTTGACTGATCCGACTAGCTAGGGGCTAAATAATGGGAGCATGCTCGGTTAAAAAAATAAAATCCGTCGCAGGATTCCGTTTGACGGATGACTGATCCTGCACCCTTAGGCTTCCATTCTACCAAACGACGGACGGCGAGGGATCTGTTCAGCTGGATGCTGTTCGACATACACAAAAAATGTTATTGTGGATGTAGTCTACGTCCGATGGACACATTTTTCGATGGATCCGTGGAATGAGTGATGAAACATGAGGCCATCCGTCGCTAATACAAGTTGATGAGAAAAAAAACTGATCCAGCGGCATCAGTTGCCAGATCCGTTATTTTCAAAATTTGATGGATTGTGACTGATGGCAAAAAACTGATGTGTGAAATGGGTCTTAGAAGCAGCTCCTCATGGAATCGATGCCAACCTAGGCATTTTTCAATCAAAAAGTAGCAAACCATACTACAGGAAAAATTTGGTTTACAACATGCTTTAAAAACCCTTCCAAACAATTTCCGGAAATCTTTCAAGAAACTCCTCCAAAAACACGTATATGCACACATGTTTGTCAGGTGGATTCGATCTGCAACCCACTTGAAAAATCACTTAAAACTACTGCAAAGAAGTGAGGATACAGGAGGTGAGGGTAAAGCTGGTTATGCAGCGGTATAGTGGATTGAGGGTTACTGCAGGTGGGTCTTTAGGTTCCTTTTGAAGGTTTACATGGTAGGTGAGTTTTATATGCTTGGGCTGGAGTATGAGGGATGCACGGGAGAAATCTTGAATATGATTGTAGGAAGAAAAGAGAAGATTGGATGTGAGGAGGAGATATTGTGAAGATCAGAAGTTGTGTGCAGGTAAGTACAAGGAAACTAGGTCACAGATGTATGGAGGACCCAGGTTGTTGATGGCTTGGTATGTTATGGTTAGGCTAACTGTAGTTTTTGGGCAATGGGGAGCCAGTGAAGGGATTGACAGAAAAGAAGCTTGGGGAATAGCGAGGGTACAGGTGGATAAGTCTTGCAGCAAAGTTTTGATAAACTGGTGTGGTGCTAGAAGTGAGGCAACAGAGCAGGAAGTTGCAGTAGTTGAGGTGGGCACTGGTGAGGGCATTCTTAAATGTTTTTGCTTATTCTTGGTTAAGGAATGTATGGATCCAGGAAATATTTTGAGTCAAAGACAGCAGGAGGTGAAAAGGGCTAGGATATGTGGCATGAAAGAGTAGTCAAGGATTACCCCAAGGCAGCTTGCAGCACTGGGGAGAAGGAGCCATTGAACATGATGGATAGGTCTGTTGTGAGGGTTCAGTGAGATGGGGGAAACGCAAAGGATTCTGTTTTGTCCACGTTACGTTTTTTACAAATCGAGTGGAGAAAAACCATTTTTAAATATCGGACAGATTGTGATTCTGGTTAGTAAGGAAGGAGGTGATGGCTAGTCCAGAGAGGTAGATCTGTATATCAGTATAGACATGCTACTGAAAGCTGTGAGATTCTGAGCTGTCCCAGGCTGAAGGTGTAGATTGAAAAGAGGTGTCCAATAATAAAACCTTGAGGGATATAGACAAGGGGCGAGATCAGGATGTGATATGTGAGTGCTGTTAACCTATTCCGTCCTTTGTCACTTCGTTTCACCACTTCAGGCTTCAAAAGCTGAGGAGCATTTAAGAGAAGCAGCATGGTCATTCTTTGGGCAGAATCCTCATGGAAATCGATCACTTTTCAAAAAATCACTTAGCGTCTTTTTTGCAAACAGAAGGGATGTCAATGAAGACACTTCAGGAATAACACTACCGTCCTTATCCTGACGCGTCGTCCTTTTAGTGCACATATACATAGGCCAAGTCCTTTGATGCTGCAGATTTTCTGCAACACTTCGGGATCAATAATCTTAATTATGTTACTTGCATTTTTTTTGTTTTCATCTGTTTTAATCCAATAAATATTTCCACTGCATTGTTTTCATTGTTTTTAAACAAAACATGTTGGCTTTGATAACATTTTATTGATGGTAACGTGCGAATTCCAAGCCTTTTTTAATGCATTTTTGATGTGGAATCACAATAATAATGCATGCAAGGTTTTTATCTGTGGTTATTTTCCTCCTTTCTGTAGATTTTATGGGGAAAAAATACGCTAGTAAAACATATTGCCCTCGAAAGAAATGAACATACTGTGTATAAATAAAAAAATAAAGTTCCACAGTCTTCAGAAAAACAGCATACTGGAAAAAAAGTGTGCATGACTTTTCAGAAATCTCATTGATTTATGGTAGTGCTATAAAAACTACTTTTTGCAGAATTTTTATTAAAAAAAAACAAAAAACATTGTGTGAACTTAAGGTGGTGTCACACACAGCGACGACGACAACAACGTCGCTGCTACGTCACCATCTTCTGTGACGTTGCAGCGACGTCCCGTCGCTGTCGCTGTGTGTGACATTCAGCAACGAGCTGGCCCCTGCTGTGAGGTCGCCGGTCGTTGCTGAATGTCCTGCTTCATTTTTTCGTCGTCTCTCTCCCGCTGTGAAGCACATATCGCTGTGTGTGACAGCGAGAGAGCAACGAAATGAAGCGAGCAGGGAGCAGGAGCTGCGGAAAGCTGTAACCAGGGTAAACATCGGGTAACCAAGGGAAGACCTTTCCCTGGTTACCCGATATTTACCTTCGTTACCAGCCTCCGCCGCTCTTGCTGCTAGTGCCGGCTCCTGCTCTCTGCACATGTAGCTGCAGTACGCATCGGGTAATTAACCCTATGTGTACTGTAGCTAGGAGAGAAAGGAGCCAGCGCTAAGCAGTGTGCGCGGCTCCCTGCTCTCTGCACATGTAGCGATGTTATGATCGCTGCTGTGTTTGACAGCTAAGCAGCGATCATAACAGCGACTTACAAGGTCGCTGCTACGTCACAGAAAATGGTGACGTAACAGCGATGTCGTTGTCACTGTCGCTATGTGTGACCCCAGCTTTACCCTTAGATTAAAATTACTAACTAGTTGGGTATCATTGCTTTGTTCATTTTCCCAGTAGCTCTTTGTTCTCTTGATTGCACATGAAAAAAGACTTTACCACCTCCTTACAATGGCCTAATCTCCTGATGTAAGTTTTTTTTTTTTTCTACTCTGTTTTCCACCCAGGATTTGCAGAGAACATTGACTGCAAACAGTATTTGTAATAATTTTAAGCCCTAGGTGGTTAACACCTCAAAATAGACTCTAGGCTGTATACAACAGCAGAGCGTATAGCAATGTCAAGTCTTTTGTTTTTTGAACTTGCCGTTTTAGGAAAGGGTGAGGCATATGGTCGTATATAGAATGTAAGCCCGCAAGGGCAGGGCCCTCTTCCCTCTGTACTAGTCTGTCTATTGTAACTTATATATGTATTCTGTATGTAACCCCCTCTCATGTACAGCCCCATGGAATCAATGGTGCTCTATAAATAAATAATAATAAGAATATACTCACCAATGGTGTTTTAATAGGGTAAAATCTTGTTCTTAAGCCAGTTTCCGTGTCTCACAGATGAGGCCGTGTTGATGAGGTCAGAAGGTCCATGGTCTATCAGTGTGTTGTGGTCCATACTTTAAATGAAAAATTAGAGCGAAACTCCGTAATGCCATGCAAAGAAAGCGGGGGGCCTGATTGTTATCAGACGCCCACCCACCACACAAGCTCATAAACATAATAGAAAAAGAAGAGGAGAGAAGAGCTTTTGTAGTGCAAAAGAGTATAAATAATTATTATGACAAAAAGTGATAATTCATTTCTTGTAAAATTAGGTAAAAACAGAGACCAATCCTATTGCAATTTACTCCATATAGTTCCCATACTCATAGGTGTAACATAAAACAGTATTTAGATCACACATAATATCCCATTAGCAATTCATATTCTCTCTCTCATATATATGTATGTATGTATGTATGTATGTATGTATGTATGGTAATATATATATATATATATATATATATATATATATATATATATATATATATATATATATATATATATATATATATATATATATATATATATATATATATATATATATATATATATTATAGTATATTATATTATAGTATATTTTATATTATATCTCTCTCTCTCTATATATATATATATATATATATCTCATCAGATTGACATATATAAAATACCATGGGTAAGTGTTGCATATTGCCCATTAAGGATATACATTATGATAGTGGAACAAAATCCAACAGGTCGGAGTATTTTCATTGCCAATTTACCGCTATAGGAGGTGCTGTCCCCTGAAGAGAAAAAATCTTTATTAAAACGTACGTTGGGCTGATTTGAGGACTTTTTCTCTGAGACTGACCGTCATTACATCCTATAGCGGTAAATTCGCAATGGAAATACTTCGACTTGTTGGATTTTTTTCCACTATCTATGGGATCCCCATAATGTATAGCCTTAATGGGCCATATGCAATATTTACCCATGGTAGTTTCTATGTCAATCTGATTGTGTGTATAATATATATATATTTTACAAGAAATTAATTCTCACTTTTTGTCATAAATATTTATACTCTTTTAACTGCAAAAGCAATTCTCTCCTCTTTTTTTTTTAAATGAAAAAATCTTGCCAGCCTACCTTATCTCCTACATGTGCTATGCAGAGAACCTTTAGTTTAGTTTAGTTTTTTGTTCTTTGATTTTATTTTTTTTTTCTTCTAATAAGTACTGTGATATTTTTTTATTATTAATAATAATAATAATAATAATAATAATAATATTTGCGTTGGTTCTCAATGTATCTGTAAGGATAGTTTGTGCGCTCTAGCCACTAAAAAAAGGGTTAAAATGTGGTAAAGTGTTTCTCCTACCAACAAAGTACATTTTAATCAATAGATGGTTCTTTTCTCCCCACTGATAAAACTATCATATTGTTTTTCTTGTTTATTGAGCTGCTAAGTTCTTTAAATTCATTGACTGTTTTTTCTTTGACAAAAATGAAATTTTCTTAGGGTAAGTTCACACACTGGGTTTTTTTAAAGCTGCGTTTTTTTTTATGCTGCGTTTTTGGGCTGCAAAAAAACCACACAAACGCACCCGCGGCAAAAGTCGCAAAAAATGCATGTGTTTTAAGGCGTTTTGGTGTATTTTTTGCTGCGTTTTTGCTCACTGCGTTTTTATGCGTGTTTTTTTTTGAGTGAGCAATGCCATTTAATGCCATTAAAGATTGTTTGGAAAAAAGTGTCATTTCCTCCTTCAATATGTTCTTCATTCTCCACTAGTGTATGCAGGAGAGCAGACAGCAGCTGCAGAACTACAAGGCTCAGCATCCTCCATCCAGGACTGTATGCAGGAGTTTTTAGCCCCCCCCCAAAAATGACGTGGGCTTCTCCATATATTTGTATGCTAGCCAGGTACAGCAGGCAGGTACGGGCTGCCCCCAGCTGCCTATTTTATACCCGGCTGGGACCCAAAAATATAGGGAAGTGTGTGTATGTATGTATGTATGTACGTATGTATGTATGTATGTATGTATGTATGTATATATTTATGTGTATATATTTATGTGTATAATATATATATATATATATATATATATATATATATATATATACATACATACATACATACATATATATATATATATATATATATATATATATATATATATATATATATATATATATATATATATATATATATATATATATATATATATATATATATATATATATATATATATATATATATATATATATATTATAATGAAAAAAAATTACGTGGGATTCGCACAATTTGAGTCCAGCCAGGTACAACTAGGCAGCTGGAGATGGAATCCGCAGTGCAGGGTGCCCAAGCTTTCTGGGCACCCCCACTGCGAGTTGCAGTCTGCAGCCACGCCAGAAAAGGGCGCTTTAATAGATGCGCTATCTTCTGGCGCTGTATCCAACTCTTCCAGCTGCCCTGATGCCGGGTGGCTCGCTGGGTTTAATGAGGTTAGGGCTAGCTGTATATCACCAACTGTCCCTAAGCCTTAAATTCATGGTGTCACGCCAATATTGGACATAGCCAGCATGAATTTCTAGTAAAGATAAAAAAGAAAACAAAAAAACACAACACAGAAAAATATTTTTATTAGAAATAAAACACAACACAATTAGTGACTCCATCTTTATTGAAATAAAGAACCCCTCCCTCTCCGCAGTAAACCCAGGTCAAGGGTCCCGCGCCGTCCAATCCGGATCCAATATAATCTGATCGGTTTGTTAGAAGGCATACCGATTTAGATAATGTCAGGTTCAAGGATGTGAATCACATCACACATCAGCTGATTGTATAAAAGCCGTTTATACAATCAGCTGATGCATCAGTGCAAAAAAACTACTACTCACTTCTGTGCAGACTCCCGTCCGATCGGTGCAGGACCCGGCGGTAATCAGCTGTTAGTCTCCTGACTGCATCAGCTGATCGTTAAAGTCGGCCTCACCGCGAGACTTATCCGATCAGCAGCTCCTGTAGCTATCGGACGTGCCCGGGAGTCTGCACACAGTCAGAGCAGGGGTGCCGGTACCGGGAGAGGAACTGGGAGCGGACATGTCGGGAGTCTGCAGACAGGTGAGTATGACTTTTTTTTTTCTTTCTTTATTTTTTTTTTTTCTACTATTCACTTTTGATTTCGCAGCTGCTTCCACCTCACGCCGGACATGGCGCCGCACGGGAGTGGACATGGCGCCGCACGGGTGGTGGAAGCAGCAGTGGCGGTACCGGGAGGATTCACGCTTCTGTGTTTACCAACAGAAGGAATCCTCTTCCTGTACAGGTCACTGTACTACCCACCCCTTGCGTTTTTATAGCTGCGTTTTTAGTCATAGAAACGCACTAAAATGCAGCTATATTTGCAATTTGCGTTTTTCATTGCGTTTTTGAACATCTCATTGAACTCCATGGTTGGAAAACGCAGTGAAAAAACGCAAAAATAATTGACATGTGGGCACCACAAAAACGCAGCTAAAAAAAAAACAAAACTGTGTACAGACAGCAAAAATGTAAACTCATAGACTTTGCTGGGGAATCAAAGTCATGCACTTTTCTGAACAAAAACACATCCGAAAAATTCGCAAAAACGCACTGTGTGCACATGGCCTTAGAGGTCTATGGTTGTCATGCGACAAAGCTCCAATTCATATTTGCGAGTTTAAGTAATTTTTTTTTGTGTATGTAGATATATTATACAGGAGCTATGGCTGCTCCTTTACCTCCTCCCTCAGCTTCTCAAGATCGACTCACACAGACACAAAATGCCTTCTTTTCTTCCCTGCAAGCCCAGAGACTGGGTCATGTGCTCCAACCAGGTGGCCTTGTATGTGATGTAGGGAAAGCAGGGCTGACTCATTAACCTTTAACATCCTCCTAATAGCAGAATATCACTTTGTGCATACCACTTTAATGTGTTGAATTCTCATGTACAATACCTGCAAAGTAAAATGTTAACTGAGTGCAAATATAAGGTAGCTTCCAGATCTGCTACATCTCAAAGGCACATAAACAACTTTGGAATATTACAGTAATATTAGGCCTAAGATGGAGGACATTTTGCTTGGAAGGGGGAGGGGGCCTTCTGTGCCGCCCCAGCAGTGGATCGCACCGCTCTTATCCGGGGGTAGTGTCCGTTCGTGGCTCGAGGGTCTCCGGACTCTGGGGCTTAGGGGCCACACTCTAAAATAAAAGGAGGATATTTACAAGGGAGTTAGTTCGTGACACCACCCGTGGTGTGCAGTAATTTGGAGTACCGCCACTGCCATTTGGAGTACCCGGGGTGATGGAGTGGGGCGGGCCGCAAGGTGTCGTTGCCCTCCACGGGTAGGGGTAGGCCCCAGGACTCTGGATAATGTTGTTATTAGCTGTCGTGAAGTGGAAATCACTCAGGTACTCACTCAGCCAATAAGCAGACGCAGACAACCGGGTTAACAAAGTTCTCTGGTTGCCGCTGCCTCTCAAAGGGGAGCTCGTCCGGGTCCCGTCCTCTGCAGTGTTGCTGGTGGTCTGTAACCTGCCTCCTGACACTAAATTTTTAAAGTGCCCATTGTGGTCCGGTAGCTTGCTGCTATCTGGGCCCCGCTCCCCACTGTGGCTAAGTGGAGGAGCCTGCTCTCAGGGCTCACGCTTGGGATTTCAGTGGGCCGCTTGTTTGTAAAGCCCTATTTCCTTCGTTGCGCTAGTGCCCCAATTCTGGAGCTGGTGGGAACAGTCCATAAAGGCTCCTCTCTCCTCAGGTTAATTGCAGAGTTGCCTGAAGCTTCTCCCTGACCTAGAGTCCATGCACCCCGCTGTGCATTCGGTCCCAGACCGGCGGTTAGGCCCAGGCTGCTGACCATCCACTCGACCGGTCCTGGCACCTAGTGTCAATCTCCTGTGACCGGGGGTTCAACTCCTTTGGGTCCAAACCACCGCCTGCGACCTAGGATTCTCCTCCTCTAGGAGTTCCAACTCCCAGCTTCCTCTCACTTCACTCCCCTGGAGCCAACAACTCACTGGGGAGCTCCTTCTCCCAGCTCCTCTCTCACTGGGATCTATTTCTGTTCTGCCTGTCAGCTCTGCTCTGCACTTCCTCCCTCGCTGACTTCCCCCCTCCCACTACTGTCTGACCCCTAGGTTGGCGACCCTATTCCGCTCAAGCCGCCCACTGGTGTGTCTGACAGGTGTGGTGCAAGGTGTTACTAGGATTTGTGAATGCTGATGGAAGCAACACTGCAGGATATAGACCCAGAACCATGGGGGGTTGAATACTGCACGGGTAGGGCAATTTGTGCAGTACCCTGTGACGACCTGAATAGTCCAGGGGCGTCACACTTCCAGTAATAGTGTCCCAAATCCTGGTATAATTTCTCTATCCGGGCCCCTTCCTGGTAGAATTTCCTCTATCCTAGCTTCTCTTTATGGTATAATATCCTCCATTGTGGGCCTCTTCCTGGTCGAATATTTCCTATCCTGGGCCTCTTTCTTGCACAATATCCTCCATCCTTGGTCTCTTTCTGGTATAATATCGTCCATCCTGGGCCTCTTCCTGGTCGAATATCCTCTATCATGGGTTGCTTTCTCGTATAATATCCTCCATCCTGGGCCTCTTCTAGTACTAAGTACCTGTTCTTCAGCTCCTCTACAACAAGTCTACAAAAAGAGTCTTCTTACCTTCTCACATGCGTTGTCCTCTTCGGTAACAGCCAGCATAGAAGTTAGCAGCTAATGCACATCCAGCTGAACTAGCTACCTAAGGCGACTATAATCTGGGCTACATTCAACTTGCACATCCTTTCTTTTATAAATCATGATATTCCTATAAATCTGTCTTTTGATAAACAAGTGTTTTGGGGTCCAGAAAAAGATTTCCTTATTAAGTGATTGCTCTCAGTGAGAGAAACAAAATTAAAGGGAACCTGTCAGCAGAAATTTCGCCCAAAACCTAAAAGATTCCCCATCTGCAGCTCCTGGGCTACATTCTAGAAAGGTCCCTGTTGTTATTGTGCCCCATGTGAGACCAAAATAAAGACTTTATAAAGTCTTACTTTTTTTGCATGGGAATCTTCTTTTTTTTTTTTTTTTTTAAATAGTCACGGGGGCGGGCTTTCTGGCATCCGTTATTCTCCCTCCTGGTCCTTTTATGCCGTCCCCAATCGCTTCTTTCCATAGCTGATGACGCCGCCCAGTGCTACAGCGGTCCCTGCGCATGCCCAGTGCCAGTCTCACGGGATT